>NC_033633.1:2795864-3037993 GCF_001540865.1 Ananas comosus | reverse complement strand
AAAATTCTTTATACTATCTACAACAAGATCAATATTTCTGATCGAAAATTTTAGTACTATATCACCACTTTTTATAGGATTTTTATTTTTCAGCCGTTAAAAATTATTAATTTTGAATCCTTTCGATTGCTAGGTAAATGATATCGAAAAATCGCAAAAATTATTTTCTAAAAACTTCAAATACGCTAGATCAAGTTTAATTACGGAGCCGATCGTCGATTCGGAAGCTCCATCATCGAAAGCGGCTTAGGAGCACGGAGGCCTCCGTGCTCCTAATAGCATACAAAACCTATTCATATATATATATATATATATATATAATTGAGCTAAAATACTATTAATAATAGCTCTTTTACTATCGAGTTTTTAATTATTAGATAAAAAATTATAAGGTTAGGATGATAGTAATCCCTAGGGCTTAGTGGTGATTCCTTTAGGGTTGAGTGGCTGATTGGTTAAATAATATGATCTAAAAAGTAAAATTGATTAGAGTGCAGATCTAACGGCTAAAAAATCGGCAGTAAAAAAACCCCAATACTATTAATAATATTCTAGCTCAACTCTCTCTCCTCTATATTTGATGTTATTTTTAAATTTATATTTTGAAAATTTAGGTTTAATGTAATTATGCTAGTAAAGACCTGAGTGATGATGCAAATATAAAAATATTTCAATAATAAATTTTAATTTATATTTTTTATTTTTTATATTGTTTTATAAGTCTGATTATCGATTAAATAAAAGTTATACAAAAATAATTTAATATTTATTATATTTATTTAATAAAAATGATTAAAATTGCTATATGCACAACATACGTAAATTTATATAACAGCTTATTAAATAAAGATTTAAGATAAATCTATTAAAATAATATAAATAAAGTAATAAATTTAAAAAATAAAGTAGTAGAAGAAATTTTTTAATAAAATTAATTAATTATATATACACACACTATATTTCTGAAATCCTATTTCAGAAACTTAAATTATGTATTTTTTTTTATACACCGACATTTTATATGATTTAGATCGTATCAATCGGATTAGATTTTATAATGCAATTTATTACATATATTATGAATAAAATTAATTAATTATATAATATAATTAATTAATTAATTTTATAGGGTTTAAGGTTTAGAGTTTTGGGTTTAGGGATTTAAAATTTTAAAATTTAAAATTTAAAAATTAAAAATAAATATTATAAATTTTCAAATTCTATATTGTTTTAAAAATTAAAATTTGAAATTTGAAAAATTTATAATATTTATTTTTAAATTCAAAATTTTTTTAAATCTATAAATAAAAAAATCTTGTATAGCTGCTGCACAGAAGACTTCCTCGCATGGAAAAAATTGAAATGTGGTTCACAATGTTGCTGGTGTGGTGTCTCTAACTAATCATATATATTTTTTTCTAATTCTCACCCCTCTGATCATAATTTTTAGAAAAATATTTTTATTATATTTTTATCTTAAAATGAGTGATATGATTTGCTTGGACATAATAAATAATATGATGTAACTGTCACATATAAGACTTCCTCGTATATAAAAACACCTATCCAATTATAGTTTTTAATTTTGATTGTATTTTTATCTCAAAAGAAAATATAATTGACTGTGAATATAAATAATACGGTGTAGCTGCAATATAAAAAATTTTCTCCTATATAGAAGGTATATGCATTAGACCGTGGCTGACTAACAGCGTGCCTATAGAGTGAAATACACCAAATAATCTAAACTTTTGCAGATTAGAAAAAATTTTTGGGTCTGGTAGGTTGATGTTATCGCTCAAAATTAATTTTTCAAAAATCTATACTAAAGATAAAATTTTTCATAAATATCCTCATTACATACTGTAATATCACTAATACCTCCCTAAATATAATAATACACGTGGCTTTATAAATGTTCACAAATACCATGAATACTTCTCAGTGATTTGTCTACATCCAAAATACTCATCATAGTTATAAAATACTCATTTTATCCGTATCTATTATGTTATTTCTCTCAAAAAAAAATGTTTCTTAAATTTTTTATCTGCTGATATTCAAAACTTTTAAAAAATATTTGTAAATTCTTTAATGATAATTTTCATTGTCACGCCTACATCACATGAATAATTTGAATTTAAAATTTTAAATGGAAAATCTGAGTTTGAATTTAAAAACAAATTTAAGATCTGAATTTAAATTTTAAATTTGAATTCAAAATTGCAAGTTGATTTCAAATTTAAATTTAAATTTGAATTTTTAAATTTTAATTTCAAAATAAAAGTTTGAAATAGAATCTAAAACTTATTCAAAATTTAGATTCAAAAGTTTAATTAAGCGCTACTTCTTAATTTGAATTTGTACTTAAAAATTTAAATTCAAAATTAGAATTTAAATTTAAAATTCAAATTCAAAATTAGAATTTAAATTTAAAAATTTAAATCCGAAATTAATTTAAATTTAAAATTCAAAATCCGAAAGTATATTTGAATTAAAAAAATCTAACTGTAAAATTTGAAACTATTTAGGGGCAAAATTGACCTAGCATTGTCAATTGGTTTCGGTCAACGTAGTGGTCTCAGGCTAAATGAGCGAGTCCAATAGTTAGATGGTTCAACCAAGTCATGTATCATAATTGTACTCGGACCCGACCATATCCAAACCCGAACCTAAACCATATCCCACATGTATACACCCACTTCCTCTGCCCTAGCTCCTCTCTTTCCCTCTCTCTCTCCCCCCTCGCCCACCCCGCTCCACACTCTCTCTCCTCGCCGCGCCCGAATCTATCTCCGGCGAGTCCTCCGCCGCCGCCGGAGACGAATCCTCCGTCACCGGTGACCAATCCTCGTTCGGAGACCCCTCTGACCCATGAAAGGAGATAGCATATAGAGGTAAGTAGCAATTTTTTCCTTTTTTTTTTTTTTTTTTTTTCTCTTTTTGATGATATGATGCGTTGTTCATGTTTTCATTTTACTCTAGCTTTAGGTTGATAGTAGTTAGTGTGAGTTAATTGAGAAAAATGTGTATAAAACATTGATATTGAGAGACTAGGTGGAAAAAGCTTCCTTTTTGTTTAACCTATATCTTTACAGAAACAAAAGCAATGGTGTAATTCATTATATAAGACGTATGATACAAGGTGTTTCAAATTTGTTGAATTGTGCGGTAGTATGAAGTGATAAGCTGCACCTTAGTTGGGGTTTATACCATTTGAAAAGAGGCTGGGAATACCATGAAACATCGATTTTTTTGAGAAGCATGACGAGGTCGACACTGCGGCGGTGCTCAGTAAGTAGCGACCTTTAAGGTTGTCAAAGGCGTCACGAAAGCAATGGTGGCTACCTAAGATCACTACTTGCTCTTTGATAGTATAAAAGACTGCTTTTTTATCATATATACAGGTTTTAGCATGTTCCCACATAGTACACAACTCGTAACAAATACCATTTCTTTTGCCATATATTTTGTTGAAACTGTTAAAAGACCCTTATACCAATTTTGTCAATTTGATATGTGGTCACTAATTGGTGCAATGACACAGTTCATTAGTGCCTAATGAGTTTATCTCCCTAGGGTTGTTTTATAATCTTGAATTCACAACGTATAGATGTTAGCTTCATATATATTTCATTATTTTGTGGAACAAGTAATATCTAGCAGCTGTCATGTTCAAAATGCAAAGCTGAAATTCAAAAGTTTGTGCTACCTAGTTACTAATATGAGATTTCTGGAGGATCAAATGTTGTAATATTGTGTTATGCCTAATAGTATGCTTTTACTGTGCATAATACCATTTTGGCAAACACCATTTTTGCAAATTTGCCTTGATGTTTACTCGTAAGGAACTCCTTTATGCAGCATATGCAATGCAGGCTCTTTAGCTTGAAACCTTCACCAATGAGCCTAAAAGTACGTTAAGAAAACCTCACCTCTAGGTTTGAGGTGAAATCGTCCTCAAATAAGTTTTCTTAATCTTATAACTTGTCATTCTTCTTGAAACCTGCTGGAATGCTCCTTGAAATAATTCTAAAAATTAAACCCCTCTTGAGAAAAGTTACGGTTATTGAGTTACCACATGCACAATACAAGTTAGGAGGTTTGATCTATGAATACATTTTATATTCTGTCTTATTTTTTTATCCTCTCTTTTTTTTTTGGCAAATTTGTAGAATTTGGTATATGAGCATATATATGACTGTGTTCTCTATACTAGCCTTGTAGCTTTATTTTCATATGAGCCTTTTTCTGTGAAAATCTCGTTGTAGCAGAAATAACAAAATTTTCTGGTTGCCTATGTTTCTGGAGAACCTGTTTTGTTTTTCTATTTTTGCTTATAAATAGTTATTAACTTTGTTTTAATTTTTTGGAACAGGATTCTGAGATTTGCATAGCAATGACCAATACAAAAGCTGAAATGAACAGTGCTTTTAGTGATCAAGTATTAGCTGAGAAGCTTTCGAAGCTCAACAGTTCACAACAGAGCATTGAATGTATCCTCTATTTGTGTGGATCTAATGTTAATGGCAATTATTTGTTTTTCATGCTTTAGTAGTTTATAACTATTTGGCTTTCTTTCGTTTATAACTGTATATGAACCAAGTGAAACAAGTTTAATAATCAATATAAATAACACAGTATATAGCTTGTAGTATGTTGTACTCAGTTCACTGCAATTTATATTGTTTTATTCAGCAAGAATAATACCATCTGACTTTCCTCATCTTATATTCAAGCATATTTGGTGCTTTATGTCATTCCTGCTGTTCGGTTTACAAATGTCAGATTGTCTATAGTGTTTTGCTCCAATTATGTAAGTGAACATTGGATAAAGTTGTGCTTCATGAGGGGCATGAATCATGATTTCTGTTGCCAGAACCTCATGTATGTCAAGAAACAGAAGAGTTTTAAGTGTTGTTTTTATTCGGTCGGTTCAAAGAAGGCCTACCAATGTTTCCATAAAAATTTCCCTGCAGCTTCTCACTGAAACTTGAAACAGAACATGCCAACTGGAAGTTAAGCTTCTGGTGCCTAAAAGCTTGTTGCTACTTCCTGCTGCAGACAGTTTGTTTGCGGAACAACTAATTTCTGCTTCTTGAGTAGAGAAACTGCTCCAGAAGCTAGGTTTAACGGGCTATTGCATGTGAAGACAATATGTTATTCTAATAGAGAAAACTACAGATCTTATCTTGTTGCTTGGAAGAAGCAGATACATTCATGTAATTGTTGTCCTATCTAATGAGATTAACTTGATACCTCCAATTGTCTTCTGTATTTAAATATACACGCCAAGAAACAAATGGTGATAGTGCAAATCATAGTTATAATTGAGTCAATTGACAACTTTATGCCTTTTGACCTTAAGAAGTTTACATTTATTTCGAAGGCCATTTTGTTGGAGGAGAAAAGAACACTGACTATATAAGTAGACAAATGGGCAAATTTGTCTCAAAAGATTAAAAAAAAGAAAACCGAACCATACAATCTAGTTTGGCATGGGGGAAGCATCAAGCAATCATTCATGGCAATTATTTCCTTTCTGTTCGTAGAATTGAAACTGAAGCTACGAGCAGTATCTGGGAAAAATATTACCATCTTTATTTGCCCAGAACAATATCTAAGGTACATATGCAATTAAATTGTAACAAAAGCAAATAGTTGTTAGAATTTTGTGATGGCGCCTACAATATATATGACTTTTTGAAGTTCATATATGTCCAGGAAAATGGGGCCACTATCAAAAAATTATTTAAACAAATTACATTGGGAAAATTATATCAAAGCATTCAACTCCAAAGCTCTGAACTTGTCATTTCTTTCCTTACTTAATTTCAATCTACTAGTTGTATTTGATCATTTTTAGTTTCAATCTTTGTTTGTTGATCCTTTTCCTCAATGGTTGGCTCTTTTTTAGAGTCATTAGTATCCCTTTTATCTGTCTCATGCTCCGGATTAATATTCTGTCAGAATGCTGTCTTTTTCAACACTTCTCCCTTGTTTAGTTTTTACATACATAATTGATTACTAATATTAGCCTTTTAATTGCTCCAATAGCTTTGTCTACATTATCTGATGTATCCTCATTGTCAAAGAATGGATCTTTGTCTAGATTCAATCTAGCAATGGCACATATTGATTTTGATGAAAGCAAGGATATCTATGCTGTTTCTTTGTTGCCGTTTGTTGCATTAGATTAGATTGAAGAAGATGTCCTTCTACATTAGAATACGACAGAAGAATCTATTAAATCTGTATCTAGTTGAAATAAAATATTGTTGTAGAAAACTATTTGAAATGATCAACCAATCATCAAAGATACTTTGAAGTAAAAAAGAAAGTATTAAATAATGATGCCACTAGTCTAGGAATTCATAAAATTATGACAAAGAAAGAGTGCAGTTAATCATCACTCAGCTAGAAAAAGAAATTAGTAGTTAGAAACAAAAGGCACATGAAAGGAAAAATAAAGAAAAGAGGAGAAAAGTGGAAACAGAGAACAAATAAGAATGGATTCAGGAAAGGAAAAAAAAGTGAATAGCAAGTTCCTACATTGGAAGAAAAAGATAGATCCTTTGGCTGGACCATCTCGTTTCTTGGGCTTTTGGACATTCTTAATTATCTATCATATAAAATTTCCTCTCTTTGGGGAAGTTTGTTAAAATAAACCACATTATTATAACAAAAGCATCAAAACGCCAGTCTTTATCATGTAGATGTGGTGTAAAGTTTAATTAGAGCTTGTTTTAGTGCATTTTTTTGAAATTCCAAATGTGTAAGGGTTGTCTACATCTTTCTAGAATTTGACTGAACTCTAGTTAGGGTTTGTCTGGATTGCTTAGGGTTTGATCAGTTGATGGTTCTGTTATGTGACTTCTTAACTGCTTGGGTTCTTAATTGAGAAAGAAGATTAATTGGTCATTGCCTTAGGGTTGTGAACCTAAACAAGTGCCTAGGTGATTTAGATAAATACGGGTTTGCTTGCTAAGAAATTTATTTTGCATTTACCACATCTTGATGCTATTCTACATGGCCAACGTTTTAATGGTCTTATTATTCAAATTATTTCTTGCAAATACAGTTATTATTATTATTTCTTCTTTACAATCCATATATATATATATATTCCTTTTTCTTTAAAGCCATGAAATTTGTCTTTCATGTTTGAGGTAACTTGTTATCCATGTTATGCCCTATGTCATGTTGCAAATGTATCTAGGTTTCTAATTTTTTTACATTTTTTTTAGGTGCTTCAAGAGTTAATTCACATCATACTTGTTAGTACTAGCAACTTGTTGAGTCCAAACCACTGATTTAAGCCCAAGTTATTAGTACTAGAGCGCTTAGTCTTTATATACCCACACAATCTTTCTCCCATCCAATATGGGACTATTGTAGCATCACAAAAACTCTCTTAATGTACAAAATGCTTCCTTTATGACTTTTAGTTGTTATATAGAGTGAAGTCACAGTTATGATTCTTTTTTAAGATTTGCAATCGTGAGTATTCATCATTTTGTATTTATTTATTCCTAACAATCTAGTATTGTTTTATTCATTTGAGGCTATATAATAGGCTAGATATGGGTTAAATATTAGGAATAAGTATATCATCATTGTTGAGCTTTTTTCTTTGTAACCTGAGCCAAAGGCTTGGGATCATTAGTTGGAAGCTCTGACTTACCCTTTCAGATTCTTGCCCTTTCTTAGTAGCATGTTTAGTTATTTGCATATATTGCATAAAAGAATGAGTTAGTTGGATTAAAAATATGTATCAACATGATATATTGGCATAAAAGATTTTCTATGGGAGCTAGAGATTCTATTTCCCTCTGAGCGAATGTATTACCTTTTCAATTCTTTTGTCTGATATCACTAGCATTAATATTTCATTGAGATATATAGCCAATGTTGTGTTTTGTTGTTTCTTAATGCTTAATCAGCATTGTCACACTGGTGCATTTCTCATCGGAAGAAAGCCAAACCAGTTGTTGAGACATGGGAGAAACAGTTCAATAGCTCTTCAAAAGAACAAAAAGTATCTTTCCTCTATCTAGCAAACGACATCTTGCAGAACAGTAAACGCAAGGGAAGCGAGTTTGTAAATGAGTTTTGGAAGGTCCTCCCTGGCTCATTGAAACATGTGTACGAGAATGGGGAAGAAAATGGAAAGAAAGTTGTTATGAGATTAGTAAGTTCTTGGCTTTTCCTTTTCTAAAGACATTATTTGATACTGTATGCTGATTTTGCTAATGCTTTTTTGCTTTTGTTTATCAGCTTGTTCTACTTTTTTGTTCTGCAAATGTATGTTGTTCTTATCAACTAATGATTTTATCAATAGACTATTCTGGAAGTATTTATTCTATTATAGTACTTTGTTTTCTTAATGTTACTGGCTTGGCAACAGCTATAACTTTTTTCTAAAGAAGAAAGGACCTGTATTCTGTTTTGTTGGTTGACCTTTGTAAAACAAAGCTATTGGATCTTAACAATTGTCTGATATGATGTTACCGTATTCCTTCTTACAGCTACTACTAGAAGTTATGGATGTTACTGTCCCTCCTTACACCACTGTAAATTGCTTGATGCACGCACATTCACATACTTTTGTGCTTTTTATATGTTCTTTAATTCCATCTTCACATGTATGGAATTTTTAAGTTAGGCTGCATACCTAAATCTTTTTATGAACCTACCAAGCGTCTTCAATAGTGTTTGAGCTATGATTTTCTTATATTAGGATTCCAAACTTCTGATTTCCTAGTATGAATTATCATTTGCAATTTTGATGTTTTTGAAATTTTATTTCATGATTGGTAATGTCATAGAGTCAATAAATGTGGTATAGTGCATTTTTGTGATTAATGATGTTGAGAGAAAGCAGTCCTTTCGAACTTCATGATTGATAACGTCTTATTTTCTTGAATAGTCTTCCTGTATTGTAGCTTCTGGCAAAATCTGTTTGCGCCTAAGGTAGGAAGGATGAAGAATGCTATGTATTTGTATGTTTTTAGGAAGTATTATCCTGATTCGACGACCGTTTATTCTGTTACTTCACGAGCTATTACTGAACATAAAATGTTAGAACTACACTTGTTTTAATGTGTGAAAATCCATACTCCATTTGGTCACTGTGCAGGTAATATAGCTAAAATCTGTTTTGTATGGATGAAAATGCATATGTCATTTGGTCATTGTGCACTTAGTATTACCAACACCTGTTTACGAATTTGTGATTGGTGCACCTAAAACCTTGTGAGAAGTGATAATGCTACTATTGCCTTTACTAGTGTGGCGAGATATTGGAGGAGATTGCTTACCAAGAAGGTAAAATGTATGGATAGTCTCTAACTATCTTGATATTTGGACTCTGTCCCTGAACTTTTTTTCTAGTCCCTGAACTTTCAGATATAGCAGTTCAGTCCCTGATCCTTAAGAACAATCTAAGATCCATTGATTTTTGTTGTCTTCTATGGTATAATAACCATTTAGCGTGTTTGAATTAAAATAAGTCATTGCAAAGTGGTCTTTTTATAAGAAAATTTGGTTTTTTTGGTTAACAGTGAGGGACCGAAGTGCAGTATCTGTGCAAGTTCAGGGACTGAAATATTTAAATGAAAAATACAGGGTCCAAGGCGCGATATCAGGATATTACCGTGAATATCCATATATTTTACCCTAATGGAAATAATCTCTGCTATTCATGACTGATGGAAATTCCCAAATTATTTAGCTTCCTTTTTTCTTTTGGTTCACAGATAGAGATTTGGGAGGAAAGAAGAGTCTTTGGATCTCGTGGGCAAGGCCTTAAAGATGCTGTTCTTGGTGATGCCCCTCCTGCATTAGACAACAATGGGAAGAGCTCAAATCCCATAAAAATAGTTCGGAAAGATGCCAATACAATAAGAATAGTGAGTACCAGAGTGTCATATTGTATATTTTTATCCTTGCTTCTTTTCACTGGCTCAAGCCATTTGTAAGTCAGAGATGAATATTTTTTCACTGCCGTTCTATCTATAAACAGAAACTGGCTGTTGGGGGGATGCCTGAAAAGATAGTGACGGCGTACCAATCTGTACTGGATGAGCATTTCAACGAAGATACTGCCTTAAACAAATGCAAGGATTCTATTCAACTTCTAGGGAAGATGGAGAAAGATGTTAATGATGCTTGTTTTCAGGGTAAGCACTTGTCTTTGACCATTTTGTTCTAGAGGTTGTGTTGATGTCATGGATGAGAAATGCCATTTGGTTATCCAGTAATCTTTGCCGTATTCATCTCCAGAATTTTTTTGTTGACTTATTTTATGTCTTTTGTGCTGGCTTTGGTTTCATAAATCCTACAATTTATGCATATGTGAGATAACAAACAACACATACATTTTGGAGTTGTTGGCCACGAAGAAGTTAGTTATTCGACGATTTGACCCAACCCATTAGCATTAGCAACCTGTTGGGCCCGAACAGCCAGGCCAGACTTCTTAAACCTGGGTTATTGTTAGTAATGTGCTAGTCGCTTATATGGCCCTCAAACTCTGCCACATTATTTGGTGTGGGACTGTATATTGAGGTGTCACAATTAATTAATGTGTATGGAAGTAGAACTCCGAAAAAGAAAGAAATATTGCTTATTAGCACTTAATTCTCTTGAAATTTCTTTTGGCTAATTACACCTATACTGATGAGCAGGATATGTACTACATTTCAATTTGAATGTGATTTTTCACTATCATCACGAAACTTTAAAACTTATTTAGGTATTGCTATCACTGGTTCTGCATGCTCTTTTGTTCCATGCTAGATCTTAAGGCTCCATTTGGTTCGGGTATAAGTAAGAACTGTTTATTCTAGGGATAGGTATAAATTTGGGTACAAGCAGGAACTAGAGTAATTTTTCGTTTGGATGATAATTTAGGAATAGATAGGAATAAAGAAAAAGTGTTTGGATGATTAAAGAGAATAAGAGTAATAATGAGTCGTTATATTTTTAAAATACCAAAAATACCCCTCATCTCAATCTCTATTTTCAAAAAAAACCATTCACCCGCACATACAAAATAAAAAAAGAAAAAAATTAAAAAAAACTCCATCCTCTTCCTCTGCTCTCTCCCTCCTCTCCTCTCCCTACAGCAACTCCTTCGCCTCCACTGCGGCCCACGGCGGGGGCGCCACGCGGAGCTCCGCTGCGAAGATCCCCGTACGACGGCAGAGGGGTGGCTCTCCGGTGGCCATGGCGGAGGGAGGCGAAGGAAAGTTTCGAAACGCGTCCCTCGGCTGGTGCGCCCCATGGAGCTCTGCCGCTCGTCGCGAGAAGATCTCTCTCTCTCTCTCTCTCAAGGGCAAGTTGGAACAAGCTTGTTCCAAGCCCTCGGTGGAAACTGTAGTTCCCACCCATAGCAATTTATGTTTGGGTACAAGAAGGGGGATAAGGGCCTTATCCCCCCTCTTGTACCCAATCCAAACAATGTGTAACAGTCAAGTTGACGTGAGGAGGATTACATGAAGATAGAAGAATTAAACTGCGTATGTTATAAATTTGTTTTGAGATGTGACTTATGAACTCAGCGATGCATTATACCAGATTGACTATTTTTTCATATCCTCAAGTTTTTTGTTTTATTACTCTATGCTTTCTTCCCTGTAGGGCTAATTTTCAGTATATGGTAATGGACTAACGGTCCAGACCTGGTATTTTGTTCTAAATGTTCAGAAATTCCTGCCTCCGAAAGAAATATCTGCCTTGAAGAAATTCCTACCTTCAGAAGAACGTGGAATCATGTTTTGATGCCTATGCTAATTTTGTGTTTTGTTGTACATCTTGCAGAATGTCTTCTAATGCTTTCCATTGGCTTATTTTATATTAGGCAATCAGCAAGGATCACCATTAATTGCTGACGTCCAAGATCAGGAAACCATTCTGAAGCAGTGCATTCAGCAACTTGAGACTGTTGAAGCCACTAGAGCAGCGCTAGTTGATCAGCTAAAAGAAGCTCTTAAAGAACAGGTCACCTTTGTATTTATTAAGCTTGAACATTTAGATTCACCAAATATCATACTGATGTTGCACAAATTGTTTTCTTATAATATGTTTAGGAATCAAAACTGGAACTTGTTCGAACTCAGTTACAAGTAAGAATTTATCCCTTCTGCCGAACTCTTTTCATGTGCCAAAGTTTTCCAGTTTTGCTATCTTGATTTTGCCACTTGAAGCAACTCTATTTCTTTCATGAGTATCCTTTTCTTCTTTTCTGGTCGAATGTAGTGAGTTATAATCTTGGCTCTTTCATTTGGAAGAATGAACATGCTGTGCTAATTTACGTTGTGCTGAATATATGCTTGTCAATGGACAGTGTTCAACTTTTGTGAAAGTGTCCAATATTAACATTCACTACCTATTGATTTATGGGCCCCCCACTATTTTCTGTTTTTCTTACATAGCGTTATTTTTCATGCATTTTGTAAGTTTAAAACATGAATCTACTGTTTGTTTCTGTTTTTCCTACATAGCTTTTTAATACTTTATGACTAGGTCATTGCATTGAACATTGGTTGACCATTATAGCACTACCAAGAAAATTTCTAAGTTGCATCTGGTAGATGGAGTGTTTGAAGTGTTGGAGCAGTTATTTCAGCTTGGGAAGTTAGATTGTGGAAAAAAAAAAAGTTTTAAAGACCTCAAAATTGGTAGGCAACATATGTAACTCTTATTAAAGATACGGTTATGTTGATGGCAATTACCCATGGTGAATTCTAAAATTGTTCGTCCGTATAGGCAGCTGCATATATTGAATTCAATCCACCTGAACTTGCCGTGTGGGCCATACTCTTATAGAGCATAGTTGCTGCATAGTGAGTGCATGTGCTAGCTGCTAAGTACTACGCGTTTTAGACAAGATTTCTTTAGTTTTAGACTTTTAGTTTTATCATTCATTATCTAAGTGCATGTGCTAGCTGCTAAGTACTACGCATTTTAGACAAGATTTCTTTAGTTTTAGACTTTTAGTTTTATCATTCATTATCTATGCATTTGTTTTTGGTGAAATATATGGAGACCCCTTAACTGTAAGCCTTTAAAAAATAGAACCCTGAACTTTATTTTTACACCCTCGACTTTCATTTCTTTCAATTTGACTATTTCAATTGATATGGGGATTTTGTTCTATTACTCGGTGATTCCGTCAAATTTCATGGTTCTTAAGAATCTTAACTACTTTTTAGCTGAAAGAAACAAGAACTTCATTGATAATTAGCAACCAATAGCTAACAAATTTGTTAATTTTAACAAAGTCTCCTATTCAATTGACTAAAATAACTTATATCAGAGCGACCTACAGTTGGGGGGCGGGGGGGTCCCCATACAATCTGTCCTATTTTTGTTTATTATATATTTCTTCTGTTTTAAATTATTCTATTAGTATTATATATTGATTGTGTTTGCACTCTTCAATGGCCTAGGCATTCTGCAGTATCTTGTCTTTGTGCATTAGGCAGTAGCCCAGTTTAATGATATTTTGTTCAGCAGATATCCTTCTTGATCTCCTTTGGTATCGATGCTAACAGAAAGCTTAACGTTTTATGTTTTGATTACTATTTATAATCTTCTATTATAGTTTGTTGACTACTTTATTGTCTCACACAAGTTTAGTATTTTGCTGCATCATTAGCGGCAGTAGCCATGGCATCGAAAATTTCGATACAGAACTTAATCTTTCACGCCTTGAACCAGAGAAGGTGAACTAAGTATTAATGCAGAATAAAGGAGATCTTGTTGGTGGGAGTTATTCCTATACTATATGGATGTAGAAGATAAATATTGAAGCCACAGCAGTTTCTTATCTATATTTGTGCAGGACTCATTGAAGAAGGTTTTTATTACAGTTGAGAAACCTTATCAGGAAGAATTAACCTATATTATGCTGCTTTCAACAAACCAATAAAACATCAATATTTAAGAGATCATTTAGCGTGGTTTCAGTACAGATGTTAGGGATTCAACACTCTGTTGAAAATACAATGGCTTGTGAATTTTTTTCCCCTAATGATTGTATGAATTATCTTATAATCTTAAATGGATAACAAAAGAAAAGATAAAAAAAAGATTGACTAGATGAACAATTGAAGTAGTGCTGCCAGAACACTAATCTCTGGCTCCAGTAGTCAAGTCATGGCCTTTAGCTGTTAATTTCGTGTTGCAACCTTTCAAAGAGATTCAAATAGAAGTTGAGATTGAAGGAGTTTTTGTATTATGACGTGCCAGAGAGAGTGAAGGCCAGTTGAGATTCATGTCGCGGACTGGACCACTTTATTAGGAATCTAGAAATGTGTGCTAATTGTTCCTCCAGAACACTAATCCATGGCACCGGTATTCAAGTCATTCATATAACCATTAATGTTCTGTTATGGCCTTTCAAGAGATTCAGGTACAAGTTGAGATTGAAGGAGCTTTAGTGTTATGACTTATAACCTGTCAAAGAGCGTGAAGGCTAGTGGAGATTCATGTTGCGAGTGGACCACTTTATTAGGAATCTAGAATTGTGTGCTCATTGTTGACATCATAAAAACAAAACTTATAATTTAAGCTCATTAAGACTCGCATAAAAGTTTCTGAAAATATAATTTAATACTAAGGGCTATTGAAGCTAAGAAGGATTTTGCAGCTTGAAATGATGCAACTTTGACACTTCTCTCGCCTTTCGGCATTTCCTCCAATCGTTATTTATAATTGTTCTCAGTTTATGTGTTTTAGACTTGCAATAGTTTGCCATTTTTAATAAGATCATTGGCACTTAGCTCAATTATAGTCCATTTCGAAATTGGCGACCAAACTATTGAGGCCTCTTTTGGTATTTTTGCCATTTTTATTTTATAATAAAAAATTCTATGTGGTTGGATGTGTCAAGTGGTCGACTTTCCTATTCTTGTCATTGTTGTCTAGCTTGTGATTAACCTGGTTGGATGTTGAAAGGCATCGCCTTTGAAAAAACAAAGAAGCGAATAAACAGTCTAAGTTTTTGTATTTTGTTATCAAACAAATCCTATAGGTGTATGAGTGGTGAGCACTCTGCTATCTGTCTATTCACTCATAGAATGTGTTGAAACAAAGAACGAAAGACAGAAGAAAAAGAAAACAGCAATAACAGGCTATTTGGTGTTGTTATCTGTTTTTTTGTCATTTTAAACGAGAATTCCTTGTGATAGAGGGTGCAGGCAGATGGTGGTGTCCTTCCAAGCAATACATTTACAGATTTTATTTGACAATAAAAACTGAAAACTTAGGCTTTACTTTTGGTATCCGACCAGGGCGCACTTGAAGTCAGCGGACGATGACAAGAACTGGGAATACTATTTACCAGCATCTTCAACCACAGAAAAATTTTCATTTGTAAATAGAAAAACAACAATACCTAAGAGAGCCAATGATACCAAAGCGAGGCCGGAAAGTTTTAATTTCAACACCTGACTTCTCATTATTTTTTATCTCGCTACCTCTCTATCACTTTTTCTGACAGAATATACTCTTGATGAAACATTTTATGATCTTTTTGACAGAAGCTGTTTAGTTTCAACACCACCTGATGCAGAGGTAGTAAAATAAGAAATATTGAATGGTTTGGTACTAAATTTAGTAGTTTACATTTCAAAATGAAGGATTAGTTCGAGTACTGTTGTTTATTTTAACAAGTTTATTTGGTTAAATTGAACTTGCGCGTTGTTTTGTTTAAGATCATGACTAATTTCTGACATCTGATTCTGCACCTTTCCTTGCAGGCAGCTCGAGCAGAGACTGACCATACTAGCAAAATGAGGCAAAGACTTGACCCAAGCCAGCCCTCTAATGGTCTTAACCCTAGCCCAGGTATTCTTTCCCGCCCATCAGAAACTGCACTTATACGAGAACAGAACCTACCGTTCTTAACACCTGTCGCCCCTCAACCGCAACCACCGCCTCAACCCATAACTTCTTTCGCAAGCACGTTAACTAGCGCAGAGGAAGAACACAAGAAAGCCGCAGCCGCCGTTGCTGCTAGGCTCGCGGCCTCATCCTCATCAGCACAAGTGCTCTCGTCCATCCTTTCCTCTCTGGCTGCCGAAGAAGCCGCCTCCATGAACAGCTTCTCCGCAAGCCCGCCGCTCTTCCAGGCCGAAAAAAAGCCACGGCTTGAGAAACCTATTTCAGTCTCCGATATGAGCACCGGCCCCTACTTTGGGCCACAGCCACCGGCTCAGACTAACCAAGCATCGTCGTCGGCTTTTCCTCCGCTGCCGCCACCTCCGCTGCCGCCACTGCCGCCACTATCGATGCAGCAATTCGCGAAGACCGGAGGATTAATGGCTGGCTTACTACCTCAGGGCTTTTTGGGTAATTCCTTACCCCCTCCACCTCCGTTGCCTTCACATGTAGGATTAGCAAGGCCGAGCGGCCCCCCACCACCGCCACCGCTCCCACCACCACCTCAGCAACAGCAGCAGCTGCAATCAGCCTCTACTGGGTTTTACCCTCCACCAGGGTTAGGGTTTTACGGGCAAGTTCAGCCGACTCCTCCAGCCCAACGACAGTGATAGTATTTTACTTGTACTGTGGGGTTTTGAGATGGCCCTTTTGACTTGATGTGTATATTTCTTCTTTTAAAAACATGCAATGAATTAGATGCAGATCCGAGCAAAGCAGGATCAACACTGATGAATTGTAGCGTGAATTGGCCGAGGATTGTAGCATAGGCTTAATCATGTATGACTCAGTTGTTTTTGTACTGATGAGGTCATTTGTACTGTGAAATAGATTTACCGCATTGGTTGTAAACTCACCCAATTTAAAATGAGGATTTTTGTTTAGTCGGAGAGTAATCGGAAACCGGCATCGGGGTAGGCACGAAGATTCAGTTCGAAGTTAAATTTCTGTGGTTGGCTGTGTGATTTGCTGCTAAGAAGTTCGCATTCAATGATTAGGGTTACTCCACTGACTTCATTATTCCTGTAGTGGAATTCTAAGCAACACAAGGAATTTTGAGGTTCTGATAGTAAAATCAGGCTAGTTTTCCACTCAGATCAGAGCAAGAGATGAGTTGCAGGAAACACACTGCATAGTGCATATAGTTTCTTACACTGGATTAAATTTATCGTACCGTATCATGCGTTGTGAGACGTGAAGTTTAACTCATTAGTTGTTTGTTTTTGCAATAAAGGTTCTTAGTCGTGGCGGCGGCAGCGGCGCCGGCAGAGGTGACAGTAGAAATTTGTTGTAGGATATGATGGTGTTGGATGGAAGAAGCTGAGGGTGGTGTGGTGGTGATGACAGTAATATATCTTGGTTTTCTTTTCCTTTTAATCTGTTATTAGATCTGACTTGGATAAGTTGAAATTTTCTTGAGCTTTATTTGTTTTGTAATCCATTTTCTACCCCCTTACACATCTGAAGAGTACATTCAACATTCATGATAAAAGATATAACAGCATATCATACAGTTTAGATCATATTTAATAGTTGTATAGCATATCTTAAATGCATTAGTACCAGGAAAGGGATCTTAAATGTCAATACTAGTAGTTTCCACTAGGAAGTATCAAATATCATTAATTGTCTTGAAACCCCTTAACTACTAGCAGATATTCTTGCAAAACAATGTTTAGCATTTTTTTCATCTTTCTAAATAATTCAACTTGCTTGTTACTCCACAAGTTCTCTCATGCATGCAGTAATTAAATTACAAAAGGAAACAAATTTATGTCCACAATCTCTTAGTCCAGAAACTACCAACTAGTTTCTACATCATATACTTTTCACAGGATAAAACTAAGTTAATCAACACTACAAACTGGAAATTAACCAGGGACATCCCTGTCCCCCCCTACCTACTCTCCCACTACACACAAAAAAAACTAACTAAAGAAGCCAAAAAAAGATAAGGCTAAATTACAGAAAACCCCCTATCAAAACATAATTTTTTACTTTCCTTCTTTGTCATTTAAAAACTTATAGTTTGCCCCCCTAAAAAATAAAAAATATTCACTTTGGACCCCGCCGTCAGTGTTTTGTTAGGGTTCTCTCTATATCCCATTATTACATATTTTTTTATACCGAAAATATCCTTCTATAGAAAAAGGAGGGTTGAGGGAGGATAGGAAGAAGGAGAGGGCATTTTGGTCATTTTATTAATATTATTAACACCGTACCCTTCGGTGAACATTTTTTATTTTTTAGGGAGGCAAAATATAGGTTTTTAAATGCCAAAGAGGGAAAGTGAAAAATCGGATTTTGATAGGATGGTTTTCTGTAATTTAGTAACAAATATAAAAGATCTCTACAGGAGAACAAAAGAGAACCCAACAAGAGAGATCTCCTCTTCTCTTCTCCTCTTGTTAAAGATCTCCTTGGCTTATTAATTCTGTGTAGGGTTTGACTTGCTTGGTGGGAGCTTCCTCAAGCTTGCATTTACCTCTATCTGAGGTTTCTTATTTGCTGCAGCATGAAGCACTTTTGGATCAACAGCATTTGTGGCCAAAGGTTGTTGCAACACCCTTCTTGGTTGAAACCTTACTCTATAAATCTCTTCATCAAAGGAGGGAGGTGATGGAAATCCCACAAAGAAATGGAGGAGGAGAATGGAAGATGTTGTGAGGAGGATACTACAAATGGCCTTCATTTTCATGTTGGTTTCTGTTTGGTGAAACCAATAGCCATATGGGGAGTACTGGTTAAAAGATTAGGTGGTGGTGCCCATTTATACACACACATTTATGTGCCTACCCAGTTTCTATATTTTTCTCATGCATGTCACACATGACAATTTTGTGGTCAAACCAGTGCAGTGCACACATGAAGAATTAACACTTCCAAGTATTAAAAACAAAAAGGCAAGTGAGAACATGTGACCTAGAATAGGAGGATTTTCATTCAATCCACAGCACTAATCAACTAAATTAGACTTCAGTATAGGACTGAGGAGTGGCTCATCATGTGATGCTGATTTTTTATTCTATTCTAAGTTCCCTAACTTGGTATCTTCTTTAAAATAAATCCCAGAGTTTCAAGTTTTGAAGGTCCTCATTGATCATATTTCTGTAGAATATACGAATATGCGATCATAGTTTTTAAGTTTTATCTTTCTATTATAGTTTACTTTTTCGAACTCGATAAGTATCTAAAATATGTAAGGATAGAGTATCAGGTGAGAAGTAAGATTGTTATGAAGGGATGTGTATATGATGATTACATGAAGTATGCACAAAAAAAGGAATGAAGTTAAAATTGTAAAGGATAATAAGTTAAAACTTCTTTGTAATTATCCGAAAAGTAAGCAATGTGTATTTATCAATTACACTATTCTCTGAAGCACCCCCACAATCCTTGAGATGTTAATTTATTTTAGTCATGTGATCATACCACAGATTTCGTGTACTAGAGACGAATTAGTGTACTATTACCACTGTAATTTAAATACCTAATATATCAAGATTCAGATCAGCTTAGCTGGAAGAGTTTGCAAATCACAGCATATAATAAAACTGAAAGCAGAAGAAGTACAATGTCCTGGACTACTTTTTCTGTCTGAAATTTCCAGAATTGAAAATGCCATGAATGTGGTGAGAAACCTACAGAATTATATTCCCACATGCAGTTAGGATAAATCAGTAGAATGGATTGTGGCCTACAGATTGGAGCCGCAAAAGCCCAAACTTAAGAGGTATTAAAATTTTCAATATATGCCATTAAATAGATCTACAAAACTTAGTAGTTCTATGCTACAAATTATAAAATTTGATAGCCTTTTAATTATAGAACGAACAATAAATTCCTTAACAACGTTGATTTGCAACTATCTGATGCCTAGGTAACAGGTTTAAAAAATTGTGATGTTTCTTTGTGACCTATCAGGATCTGTTCAACCCTGCTGTATGGTATAATGCAATTGGATGAAGTGTTGACGGGCAGTAAAAAAGTGTTCTACTTTTGGGTCTCAGAATCTTATTCTATATTCTGCTACAGCAGAAGCACTAGGCTTTTTCTGTTTACCAAACACTCTACTAAAAGTGACTGTTACTGAAAGCAAAAGCTAAACGGGGGCATCATAGGCACTTAGAGATTGTAGATCACTTCTAACAATTTACATCTAGATTTAGAGGAACTCCAGATTTGAGTTCTAGATACTCCGGTCTACAGAACGCAATCCACGCAATAGTTTATCTGCAATTAGACCTTCTTTGCTCCCACTGGTCTGACTGGCTATGCCCACCACTCTACTTGCTTTCTTATTAAGATCCCCAAAGCATTTGCCAATTAATCTTGACTGTTACTGAAAGATTCCAGAGAGTAGTGGATAGCATATGGAACATGGAGTTAAGCAACTGGGAGGCTTTTTAATAAGATGCCACATGCCTCAGCTTGTGCATACCTATGTCTAGGGAAATTTCTATGCAATGGCTCCCTAAGATCACTTATGGTCTTTACTTTTGCAATGTTTCTTCACTTGTTCACTCTTTGAGCATGTGGTATCTGATATTAATATGTGGCACAAAATGAGGGATATTTGTCTTGTGACATTCTTTTATGGGGTGAGATGAAAAGGAGTGTGAAAGGAATGCCCAACTAATCTTGATCTGTCTATTTGTCCAGTCTCCAAGGAAATGGAGATAGAGAGGTAATATGAACATTTTTAAAAATAACACTAGAGGGGAATGTTTTTAAACCATGCATAACATTTGGGATGTAAAAGCTCAATTTGCTTCTTCTGTCGAGCCGTTGTATTCTGGAGGGAGCAAGTAGTGGCGGATGCACTTCTTTGTCAGTGGGGTTCATTGACCACAGACAAAGGTGCAAGAAAGTTCATTTAATTGACCCCGCTTGCAAAATTGGTCATTTAGTTGGCCTTTCTTGCATAGTTGATCACACTTTGGGGTCCAAGTTGATTCCAAATTCCAAGTAGAATCTAATAAAATTTTGAGTCCTATTAGACAAAAGAATTATAGCAGGTTCAATGACCTACTAACTCTTAATTATTATTTTTTTTCTTAGCAGTTGTAAAAAGTTAAAAAGATTCTAATAAAAAAAGGTCCTATCCTTTTTTATCCCGTATAATCTTCCTTTTTACACTCTTTCAATCATATTGAATCTAATTAATATATTGATTAATATTTGAAAGGCCAAATCTAATCCTACTTAGGTGTCAGTAAATTTTTTTTTCTTCTAATTTTTAATTAGATGCAAAATATAAGGTATGTGTATGAATTTTTATTTGCTTTTCTTTAATTGTGAATGTATTCTTTTTATCTATGAAATGAATACTAGTTGTTTTATAGTGTTATGGTATATAAAACTTTTTTTTTTTCAATTCCCCCCTTACTTGCAGTCACCACTGTCATTGCTGAATCTTCATCTTCAAACTACATTAAAGGAGGGTTTGGGGGACTAAAGGGTGACATGTGTCCCTCCAAACCCTCCTTTATTCTCTGTCTCTCTCTCCCTCTATATATATATATATATATATATATATATATATATATTGGATATCAAAATTTAAAATTTGAATACTTTCAAATTTCATATTTTAAATTATAAATTTAACTTATAATATTTATTTTTAAATTTTAGACTTCAAAATTTAAAATTTTAAATCTCTAAACTCTATTAAATTAATTAATTAATTTTATTAATAATCCATTATATATAATATAATTAATTAATTTTATTAATAATGCGCATAATAAATCGCGTAATAAAATCTAACCTGATAGATGCAATTTAAATCACGTAAAATATCGCTGTATAAAAAAATTACAGTATTTAAATTTCAAGAGTAAAATTTTAGAAATATAGTGTATTTCTATGTATATATAATTAATTTTATTAAAAAATTTCTTTTACAATTTTATTTTCCTTCTATTTATTGATTTTTAAAAATTATTTTGATAGATTTATCTCAAATTCTTTTCATACAAATCTTTATAAAATAAATTGCTGTATAAATTTACTTTGCACATATACCAATTTTAATGACTTTTATTTGAATAGATTTAACTATTAAATTATTTTTATATAACTTTTATTTAATTAATAATTAGACTTATAAAAATATTAAAAAAATAAAATTTATTATAAAAATATTTTATATCCACAACATCGTGCGGGTATTTCACTAGTGAAAAATTATCATGGAGTGTTGCCACCTAGCTTTAAAGATATCATGGGATTTGCATTCCAGGTTCTGTGATATTACACAATATGAACATCATTATATGAAGAGATTCTTAAAGAAGTGCACATGCCAAGAAGCTCATCTGCTGCATCAAATATATACATGAGTTTTCATGTGACTAGAGTTTTCATAGTAATGACATGAGTGTTGCAATATGAGTTCTACAAAGTTGAGAAGCATACGCTTCGAAATACAGTAATGAAATCCAGTTTCGTGCGCTAGTAGATGTAAAGAAAGCCTTATATTTCTTCAAAAAGGGCGCATCAAACCTCACAATGTCCGACATTTCCTTTCCTTTTTAACTTATTTAAGAGGAACTTGTGCTTTTACGCTGATACTTCTTCGTGAGTGTGTTGTCAGCCAGGAGGCCAATTCATCTGCCGGCCCCCAAGAAGATGAATGTGAAGATGATACACAGATTGGCCTAAGAAAAACGAGATCAAATTAGGGGGTGATAAAATAAATAGGGACAGAACAAAAGATCACAACAGAGAGATGGTTTTGATGCTTACATCCTTTGGGTCCATCGTTGATGATGACCCTAAAGCCATCATCGAGACCTTCCTGCTTTGCAACAAGCTTGGCGACGTAAAGGAGATAGCCAAGAATCTCTACATGCCGTTCTTCTGCCTGTCAACAAGGATATGGATGATACTAAGCGGCTATTTAAGCCCTAGAATAGCTTCTCACTCCAGAAAATACTTCGCTACTCAGGTGAGCTTCTAAGCTTCAAATGCAAAAGCTTCCGCTTCTGCCACAGAGAAATTATATAGCTTTCAATGAATGAAAACTTTTAGTTTTTCTTAAAGCTTTACTCAAATAACACTTCTGTAGAAGTTTCAATCCGGTCAAACAGGCCCTCATCCGTTGTCACTTCATGGTTTACAAAGATGTGGCACACGACCCACCGCCTGATCTTTCTACTTCCAAAGGTAATAATGAGAATGACAAAAACTTAACGAATCTTTAGCAAATAATAGCAAATTACCTTTGATAGTCCAGTCAATCCATCTTTAACTTTTGGGATGATAATAATATGAGTTGGAGCTTGAGGAGAGATATCTCTAAATGCAAGAACCTGCCGTAATGAACGCTCGGCAAAAGTTGACCATTAGCCAGTCACTCAGTACAATGTAAAAGAACTTCATAAAGAATGCTAGGAAGTACTAGTTACGGACCAAGCTTTCAATGAAGATTGTGGAATGAAGAACATCGTAAAGAAACAAATGGGAACTAGACACTTATCCGTTACACTATCCGAAAGAAAAAGTATGAGAAACAGTTCCAGCAGACGGTGATAGTGTTTATGACAATGTAGATTCAGTCGAGAAATTTTATGTTTTGCTTTTCCTTTAAATTTTATGCAATTAAGCAAGTTTGAAATAATTGAAGCCACCTGGTGATGGCCTACTTAATTTGGTTTTTGAGGATTGCTTGCAAATCTATATTTATGACAACAAAAAACAAAAATGTAATAGCAACGCGTAATTTAGTGTCAGTTATGTTTTTCCTTTCATTTCTTTTTCGAATTCAAGCTCTAATTTTGAGAAATTGTCATTTTCCGAGAAATAGGGTGAAACAATCTACCACTATTTTTTTTTTTTTATGTTTTGTTGCCAAAAACACCCAAATAGATGCATATATGGCAACATCGACCATCTGCTGGTGCATTCAAGCTCAAAGAATTTGAGCTATTTATTAAAAAAAACCCCAATAAGTGTAACCAAATGTGGCCTAACTTGCTTGTTATATTAACAAAAAAAACAAACAGAAAAAACATAATTCATGTAAATTAGCCCAACACTTGTAAAAACAAATAAGCCCCTCCAAAGTGCCTTCAATATCCTAGAATACGGACAACCGATAACAGAAAATGAGCAAGATTGTTGCCCATAATTTCAAACTTCGTATGGTCATTCACAAATCAATGATGGCAAGAAAATAACAGTAGATACTGCAGGAGATCATGTTTGAACAGAAAATGCCAACTTCTCCCCACTCAACATTCTCCAACATAACAGTCCACTATACTACTAACCCAATAAAATTATGCAAGAAAGAAGATGAGCGGAAGAATGAACAACTAGGAAATCTAACACAAACAGCTTTAAAGATTTATAAATGCATCAATAAGAACTTGTTTATGTTCATATTCATCAAGTGATACAACTTCAGAGAAAGAATAGACCAAAACTTGGATAGCTTTTCTCACAATGAAAACAGTGAAGTACCTTGTCATCCTCGTAAACCACTTTGGAAGGTATCTCCTTGCTTATAATTTTGTCAAAACTGCAGTGAAAAACACGGCATCAATATCACATTCCAAAGAAAAGAGATTTTAGCAGCATTAGTGCAGAACTAAGGAGAAAGTATGCAGCTGTCCTTCAGCAAACAAAGTTAAAAGACTTTTCCAGCAGGTAAATACAAATTTGATTAATTATTAAATATATAAAAGAAGCTCAAATAAAAATAAGAAAAATTCAAAGATCCCTAAGAAACTAAACAGATGAAGCAAAATTACTATAAAATCAGGTAACACAAACTAACCTCCTATAGGTAACACAAAGTATTGGATCTACAGGAAAAAGTGCTGAGGGATGTGGTGTTTTCACTTTCCACACTTTTTTTTTAAAATATTGCTACCCTGTCAATTGGACTCTAGGTTCTAGAATAATCCTACACTCCTTCAACATAGGATAGATTTTAACCGAAGCTAAGCAACTCCATTAGTTATAGTTGTCCTAATCCCCATTCCAATCGTATGGTTTCGTTAATTAGGGAAAATGATGAGAAGCAGCTGCGAAAGCGAGCACAAGGAGTTCAATATTCAAACTTCCTTCCATCAATAACTCTCCAATGTGAGGTTTGCCACCAAGATTAGCCATAAAGAGTTTGAATCCCTAATTTTTGTTGGGAATCCGGTACTCGCCCCGGTACCGGATCTCGTGAATCCGCAACCCGCTCTGATACCGACTGCTGTGGATCCTGTATCGATTGTTGGGATTCCGCAACGGAAACGTCAAATCGGGTTTTTACCATAAACCCGTCTTCTCAACAAAAGCTGATACAATCATAAAAGAGAAAAATATGCAGGTAAAATAAGATTCATTAAATAAGAGAAGATTATACCCGACTCCTCTTCTCCACAAAGTAGCTACAACCCGAACCCTCTTTCTGAATCTCTTCTACCCTTCTCTCGTCTTCTATAAACCCATAAAGAAGACAATCCTTCACATGCACCCGTGCACTAGGTGCACTCAAAGCATAATTAAATAACTCTCTCTCTCTTTTTCTCTCTCTGGTACGGCAACCTAAGAGACTCTCTCTCTCTCTCCCGTACTTCACATCAAAAACAAACCCACAAAGAGCTATTTATAAGGCTCCACTAAAACGTACCCCAATCCTAATATATTTAGGATTTCTACTCCAATTAATATCTAAATCTATCTTAATCAATCTCTAATAGATTTAAATATTAATCCTAATCTAGTTAGGTTTATCCTCTAATTAATATTTAAATCTTAATTTACTTCAACAGATTTAAATATTAATTCTTATCTAAATAGGATTCAACTACAAATCTAACCAAATCCTAACATTCTCCACCTTGGTTTGATTTGTAATTTTCAACCACTACGTCGAGCTCACCATGCAAACTCCACCTTGAGCTTGTCTCCTCCGCTCGATGTCGCCGCATTCGTCGCTCCGTCTCGAGCAACTGCACATCCGCGAACTTTTGGAACCCAAACCGTTTTCGCTCCCATTCTGACTGTGCTTCCGTTCAGAACGTATAAGTTCCCACGCTTGTTCGCCTCGCACACGATCCGATCTCGTTTTCGGACCCTCATAGCTCCACCTGAAGCTGAAATATCGCAACCCACGCCCCTAACGAGATCAAATTTCGCTTCAATCCAGGAACATGCCGCACACCTGTCAGCGTCCTCACGACCCCATCGTGCATTCGGATTTTCACCGTGCCGACTCCCAAAACTTTGCACGCTGTCCCGTTCCCCATCAGCGCCTTTCCACCTTTGATCGCCTTATAGGTGGCAAAAGACTCCTTCTCCGGGCAAACGTGAAAAGAACACGCCGAATCGAGCATCCACGCATCGTCCGAAATTTTCGCACCTCCGGTCGCAGCATACAGCACATCAGAATCGATCATCTCCGACTCTGCTGTCTGGGCCGTCGCTGATACCGTCTCGTCCTGGTTCACGACTGTTTGCTCCTTCTGTCGCTTTAACTCCTTCAGATCATCCTGAAGTTTTCGACAATTGCGCTTGATATGCCCCTTCCTGTGACAGTAAAAGCATTCTACCTCAAATAGCGGTTTTTTCTGTTGATATCCGATCGCCGATATTCTCGCCTCCTTCTTCGCAGTCACCACCAGTCCTACATCCTGACTTTGCGTGCCGGACTCCTGAGTCATCTTCCGCATCTCGTTCGAGAGAAGCGCCGCCGTGACCGCCTCCACGCTTATGGACTCTTTGCCATAAAGCAACGTGGTCACCAGATGCTCATATATCGTCAGTAGCGAAGATAATAAAATCAGCGCCTTATCTTCATCATCTAGATTGACTCCGATGCTAGTCAACTGGGCCACCACCTTGTTGAACTAGTTCAGATGATCATGTAGGCTCGCCGCTTCCTGCATCCGCAGCGTAAACAATCACTGCTTCAAATATAACCTGTTCGTCAAAGACTTGGTCATATATAGATCTTCTAGTTTCTTCCACAACTTCGCTGGTGTCGTCTCACTGGCTACGTTGTAAAGAACCTCATCTGCTAATAATAGATGAAGCGTACTCAGCGCCTTCCGCTCCATCTTCGTCCATGCCGTATCCGTGACCTCCGCCGGCTTCGCCTCTTTTCCGTTCAACGTTTCATCTAACTCTTGCTGTACGAGGATCGCCCGTACTTTAATTTGCCACAATCCGAAATTGTTCTTGCCGTCGAACTTCTCGATTTCGAATTTCGTGGCCATCTTCGTCGATCTCTCCCTCAGATCGGTAACCTTCGGCTCTGATACCACTTGTTGGGAATCCGGTACTCGCCCCGGTACCGGATCTCGTGAATCCGCAACCCGCTCTGATACCGACTGCTGTGGATCCTGTATCGATTGTTGGGATTCCGCAACGGAAACGTCAAATCGGGTTTTTACCATAAACCCGTCTTCTCAACAAAAGCTGATACAATCATAAAAGAGGAAAATATGCAGGTAAAATAAGATTCATTAAATAAGAGAAGATTATACCCGACTCCTCTTCTCCACAAAGTAGCTACAACCCGAGCCCTCTTTCTGAATCTCTTCTACCCTTCTCTCATCTTCTATAAACCCATAAAGAAGACAATCCTTCACATGCACCCGTGCACTAGGTGCACTCAAAGCATAATTAAATAACTCTCTCTCTCTGGTACGGCAACCCAAGAGACTCTCTCTCTCTCTCCCGTACTTCACATCAAAAGCAAACCTACAAAGAGCTATTTATAAGGCTCCACTAAAACGTACCCCAATCCTAATATATTTAGGATTTCTACTCCAATTAATATCTAAATTTATCTTAATCAATCTCTAATAGATTTAAATATTAATCCTAATCTAGTTAGGTTTATCCTCTAATTAATATTTAAATCTTAATTTACTTCAACAGATTTAAATATTAATTCTTATCTAAATAGGATTCAACTACAAATCTAACCAAATCCTAACAATTTTTCCAATTCAAATTGACAACTTTCCAATCTTCTCACTCAAGCAAACACTAAATAAAATTCAATGATATTTGTCGTCTAAGAAAACGATTATTGAATAAATGGACAGAAATTCAAAACGATGATAATCGTACAATTGAGACTATGCCAAACAGAAAAGTGTAGTGTATTAAGTGAAAGCATCCATAGTAAAGTGAGATCAAGCCTTATTTTCACTTCCTACTACGGAAAGTGGGGCAATTTGACATGTTATAGGGATAACACATGAAATTAAACCCTAACCCTGATAAGTGAAAAGTACGTGTAGATTTGAATCGCCTCATATTTTTCTTTTTGTGAATCGCAAGTTCTCTTCTCCTCCAAACACGATCACAAGCCTTAATTTTCGCTTCCTACTACGTAAAGAGCGGCAATTTGACATCTATAATTATAGGGATACACACGGAACTAACCCTAACCTTAATAAGTAAAAAGTACACGGAGATTCCAATCGCCTCATAGTTTTTTTTTTTGTTTTTTGAGGATCGCGAGTTCTCTTCTTCTCTCCCAAAACCACCAAGAGCGCATTCCAAACACGATCGATCGAAAGAACACGAAAGCAGATCAAACAATCAAGTCCCCTAAAAGTAGAGAGAGGGAGAGGGAGAGAGAGAGAGAGAGGGAGAGAGGGGGAGGTCTCACATGGTGGGAGCGTCGGAGGGGGCGGCGGCGAGAGCGGCTTCCACCTCGGAGGAGGAGGAAGACGACGACGACGACGACGCCGCCATGGGAGGGCGGAGATGAGAGCTTAGCACGGCGATGCGACCGCCGCTCGCGTTTATTACCGACTCCGCCCCACCACCCGCGATGCTCATGCTCGGGCGCACCCCCCACCCGGCGCACCCACTTACTTAAAAGGGCCCGTTTGATTCATTTTCGCTTTTGCGGTCCAAAGTTATATTCATTTCAAAATATCGAAATTGACTTCGCTGAGCATGGGTGTCACCAAGCTGAATACGAGCGAGTTAGGGTCGGAATACGAGCTGGCTTATTAAAATATCGAGCCGAAAAAATTCGGCTCGTGTTTGGCTCGTTTATTAACAAGTCGAATACAATCCGAATACGAGCTCGCTTATTTTGGAACCGTATGTATATTTTGGAATAACGACATAACATATGAGAAAAATATTAAAAGGAAAAAAAAAAAATACAAGTAAATAAAATATTTTCGTAGTTTTGAGGTATATATAGGTAATTATTTCAAACAAAAATATAATTAGCTATGCATAATTTTCAAATTCTTGTCCATTTCCCAATACTTGTATATTTTGGTTGTCAAAATTTTCGATTCTCAGAAGTCAACTTTACACATGAGCTGGTCAGTAAAGTATGCCAAAGTCCTTGAACGCCAGCTTAATTCACAAATTAAAAAACTAACTGCACAATCTTACAATTTTAATCAACCCTGTAATCCCTGTTTCTACCAAAAGGTTTCTTCCAATTTTGGTAAATTATTGCGAGTCGCATCCAAAACTAAATGACTCAAATTTCCTTGAATCATAACTATGCATACAAAATATGCGAGAGAGATCCGACTTTCGGAGAGTTTCCATAGAAATCATAAAATGAACATCCTATGGAATTAACACATGCAAAGTGTTGATGAAACTCAGATGACATGCTTTTATTGTCGGCGCAATAGAATTCTCTCTGCAACTTTTGCAAGATCTACAGTAAGAAAGCCACACAATAATATACAAAATTTTACATAAGCACGGTCAGAAGGAGGCCGAACTTGTCCTTCGGAGTCGATATCTCGGCTCTGGAGGTGGTTCGGAGTACAGTACCTTGTCCAACTCCTGCACACAAAAAAAAAAAAAGAAGAGGGAAAGATGGATTACTCCCTTTAATCTTAATATGAACTACATACAGTTGATATTCTTTACAGAACAGATAACTGCAGATGTGTAGCACAACATTAAACATCAAAAGTTTCTTATTAAGAGACTGCATACAAGCAGTGTATAATCCTGTGAATATTCTCGCATAATATGACAAAATAAGTGTAAACATGTCAGAAGAGTATATAATCTTCGTGGTATCTGCAGAATCACAAGTTTCAAAGAAATTTATTACCTTAGCGGCAAGATAAGCAACTTTCATAACTTAGTAGGTGCTACAATCGCTTAATGCAATGATTATTAGATGCAAGAATCGCTACTAATCAGATCCACACTAATTTTGAATTCTGTTGGTTACGGTGAATCACGCTCGATGCTCATTTTCTTTCATTTGCCATTCAAAACTAACAGCAGGTGGTGCTCATCAGTATTGACTGTTTCGTAGTTTTGTTTCATTTCGTCATTAGTTTAGTAATCTCGACTTCCATATTTACAGAAAAAAGACTGCCACTAGTAATAGTGTCCGATTTCTCGGAGCACAGGTTTCAAAAATCAAAACTATATATGTCGGCCAACCGGACCTCAACAGTTTGGAGAAAGAAATAGGAGACCCAGCAACAAAAGATTAGCAATATACACTGCAATAGGGTGAGACCAAGAACTGGAGAGATCACTAAGACATCTAAGAACGTTGTCTAATGAATTCAAAAAAAGTTGATACTCGGCCGCCACAATCTCTTAAAATAATACCCAGTAAAAGAATACACAGCCTTTTTTAGGAACCAAAGTGCTATGGAAAGAAACATCGAGACATTATAAGGTGGCAGCATTTTCGGAAGACAAATTACTGAGAGGAAGTTTGAGGACAAGCATTTAAAGCCTCGTCCAAGCTGGGAAATTCTTCGTGGAATTTTTAGAGTCCTGATGGATTGATTTGATTCGCAACCACAGGTTAAATACGCTATTTCCTGTAAAATTGCTATACAAGTTTCACTTTTATAACATATATCTATAGAGGGCCACTTCTATGAGTCAAAAAAATTTCCACCAAACAAACACATGACCTCTAAATTAATAAAAGCTAGCTATTCAAACAGAAATGAGAAAAAGAAGCTTCTGGGGCCGAAAAAGGGACGGAAATCTAACATACTGGATAGAAAGAGGATGCAAATTCGCTCAGAACCTAAGATATGGGATTGGTTTTTAAACCTGTATATATATTGGGATATAAAACTTGGATCATTCTTGAAAGCCGGTAAAAAGTTTCAGATCCAATTTGAAATCACTCTGATGGAGATGCGTAAAGTCACGTATTTAGTGCTAATGTCATCTTCTCCATCCATTTCGACAAAGAGTTTTAATGTAAGGACTGACGATGCAATGACTTACGGAGATTATGGAGCCAATTGCAACAAATAAGATGTTCAAGACACAAATGGAACTGCAATAATAGGTTGATGACAACTAGTTCATTTTAGCAGACTAATAGATAAATTCCTGCAATGAACATAACAAATTAATTCTAATAAGATCAGTTAAATATCTGATGGCAACTTTAATCTATGAGTAGGATCATCTAACACGGATAGAACTTTAGCATAGCAAACTCTTCAGTTATAAGTAAATTATTTAATGAAAAATTAGAGAAGAAAGAAGCCAACGTAGTTCTTATCCAGCTCGAAGAAAAAAGAAAAAAAATACTTCAATTTGATTTCTCAAGAGAAAATAATTTCTCACATGACTACTTTGAAACTTACTCAGAACAGAACACAGAAATACGTAAGCGAGCTTCTAGTCATAGTGGATCATACAAGAAACAATGTTGATAATCCTATGTCAACTAAACTACCAACACAAACAAGGCGGAACAAAGGCAGTGAGACTGTGCGCTAGATTAAGGCAAATAGTTCTCAAAAAAAAAAAAGATATATTTGTATTCATGTTTGAGGAATGCACTTACCGAAACTTTAGCTGCTTCGAAGCAAATTAAAAAGGAAGCCTCCGAACAATAAACTTTTCCTTGTTAATGACGAATCATCATACATAGGCTGGAAAAAATCTGCCCACTACCAGTACTAGAGGTTTCCAGCCAAAACGGTCACATCTGACCAATGTGAGCGCATTTGAATGAAATTTTTTGCCTTTATGAGCCAAATTAAATGCTCACAAAGATGCAACATATACTAGTCTAAATGACTGTTATCTCATAGATGGAAGCTACTGGCAAGACTCGATCGTATCACTTAATGAAGTTTGAGCTATCATTCAGGTGGATTGAAGTGCTGGAAATTACAAATTTCCGCACCTAATTTCGCAACGTCCTGCATAATTTACCCCTTGCATAAGTTAGAAAAAAAAAAGGGGAAGATACAGGCCTAGATTGCTTGGCTAAACAATCATGACATACAAGTAGCTCGACAAAGCTAAGTACAGTATTCACTTCGTCCCACAAACATCACAAATTCACAATATGCTATCAACATAGTGTTTAAAAAAGGAAATTATATTGTCTATCAACTAAAAAGCTTACTCTATGGTGTAAATACAATATGTTACAAATAATAACCTACGATTAAGAAAGACAAAAGAACGACAGAAACAAGAAACATCCTAATTGATAATAAGGAAAGGTCAACTTCAACAAATCCAAATAGCGACATCTAAAATACATCTACCTTCTGTTTCTTCAACCTCTCATTCTCTTCCTCCAATCGAGAAACCTTGTTTTCAAGCTCATTTGTGTAGGCCTGCCATCACAACATGGCATGAAATTAAACCAACAGCCGTGAAGGAAAACACCTACAACTATGTGCTCATTTTACAAGCTTGTCGTGAGCATAAACTTCTCAGTAACATCAAACTATCAAAGAACCTCGATGACGACGATAAGGAGGACCAAGTCTCAAAGCGCTTGCAGCCGAGCAAAAGCAAACAGAAAGCAGCACTAGACATATACATATATGCATACACGCATGCGTGCACGCGCATGCGAGCAGGCACGCGAGAACATGCATACACTAAACACATGGCGACACACGCACATGCACGTAAACACACACAAAATCAGAAAGAGGAAGAGTTCCACCTGCTTCCTGGCTCTCGAACGTGCAGCTGACTCCCGGTTCTTTATCATCCTCTTTTGTCTCCGCTCAACCAACTTATCTTCTACATCCTCCGAAGGAGCTGCCGCCCGCTTGCGGCCAGGCATCTGAGAATCAGAAAGCGCTCCCATCATCTGCGATGAGATACTCATCTGCCCCCCCTCAGAGTAACTGGCATTCAAAACAGGATAACCCCCCATCACACCCTGCTGATACCAATGGCCCCCTTGCGTGAAATCCTGCTGCCCGGCCATCGGATCGGCGCTTCCCCCTTGACCGACATTTGCAATCAGTTCATTAGTCACCACACCGGCCTTTACTAAGAAATCCTCGAGGGTCATCTCTCCGAGGGTCGTCTGCCTCTCCCGGCGTCCTTTATGCCCCTCCTCGCTCCCCTTCTTCCCGCCTTGTTGGATGTCCCTCCATACTTCGTCCACTGTCTTCTTGCTTAGCCCCTGCGGCATAGTTATGCTCCCCTGGCGGAGCAGGCCGGGGCCCAATGGGTGTTCACTGGTGGAACTCTCATCCATTGCTGGTAGAGATTGGTTCATTTCTATCGGAAGTACACTCTTTAGGAGCTCATCAAGGTTCATACTGTGAAGAGGTTCACCCAAGTGACTCTCGACCTCATTTAGTGTAAGATTATAGAGCGAACCTTGTCGAGCCAAGCTCTCAATCTGGGATGGGCCCCCGCCACCCCCGCCACCGCCACCTTGCAACGCCATAAATTGTTGTGCTTACTGTTGATCGCTTAGAAGCTTATCCAAGTGTTAAATCTCACATTCAGAATGATGTTAAAGCCGAATAGAGCTGATCTTTACTTTCCTCAGTTTAGTATTGAAATAGCCATAGATGCCTTCTTAAATTGAAAACTCCCATCTGCAAAACAAAAGGCACAACATAGAAAGAAGTAAATAATGGATCAAACACAATGATCAAGAAAAAATTAGTGTGAAAGGTTTCATCTTTCCTGCACAAGAAGGACTCAAGATGTTCCTAAAGAAGAAGATATCAACATTTCCAATACCTAAAGAAATTCCAAATCCATCGAGAATTTGATACAAAAAAAAATCTCAAACTGGGACAAAGGGGAAAAAAAAACATTTTGCAATGAATAACAGGGAAAATAACAAGACCCATCAATCAAAATGTAGCCTTTGCCCCTCCCATAAAAAGATTTTAGCAAATAAGAACTTTCTCTTGATGGAAAAACAAACCAGATGCTAAATTGCTAACCCAGCATTTTGCATCGAAAAATAGGAAAAATACCACGACCCATCAATCAAAATGTGATCTTCGACACTCCCAGGGAAGGGTTTTAACAAAGAAGAACATTTACATCCAAATTTCTCTCCCCAAACTCCTTAACCAAAAAAAACCAGATGCTAAAGCTACAAAGAACAAATTAAAACAAACACAGAATTTTATGCCAAAAATTAGGGAACTAACAGGACCTATCAATCAAAATGCGATCTTTTCGCCTCCCAGAAAAGGGTTTTAGCAAATAAGTACTTTTACACCCAAATTTCCACCCCCAAACTCAACAAAAAAGAAAGAAAAAAAAAACATCCAGATGCTATATTGCTATAAAGAACAAATTAAAACTGATGCAGTATACCAAAAAAAAAGGGAAAATAACAGGACCCATCATCAAAATGTGATCTTTGCCCCTCCCAAAGAAGGGTTTCAGCAAATAAGAGCCTTTACATCCAAATTTCTCCCCCCAAACTCCTTAACCAGGAAAAACCCAGATACTAAATTGCTCCAAAGAACAAATTAAAACTAACCCAGCATTTTACACCAAAAATGTAGAGAAAACAACAGGACCTATCAACCAAAATGCGATCTTTGCCCCTCCCAAAAAAGTTTTTTTAGCAAATAAGAACCTTTACAACCAAATTTCTTACCCAAACTCCATAATAAAAAAAACACAGATGCTCAATTGCTCCAAAGAACAAATTAAAACAAGCCCAGCATTTTATACCGAAAGATAGAGAAATCGATCGATCAAAATCCGATCTTTGCCCCTCCCAACAAAGGGTTTTAGCAAATAAGAACCTTTACACCAACATTTCCTTCCTCAATCTCAACCCAAAAAACCCAGATGCTAAATTGCTACAAACAGCAAATCGAAACTATACCCCCTTGGCATTAACACTTACAAAGAGATGGATTGGGGCTTTTGAACCCCTGCGCTTCGCAATCCATTGCCTCGATCATACGAGCAAGAGAGAGAGAGAGAGAGAGAGAGAGAGAGAGAGAGAGGGGCCCCGCGAAGTGGGTTGAGTAATCCCTCCCGGGAGAAGCACGAGAAAGCAACTAACCCTTTTTTTTAAGAATAAAAAATCCACTTTTAATGGTTAGTTGCACGATTAGTCCTAAACCTTTTTCTCTTTTGTATTTGAAAAAACTTCAAATACCACCCCTGTAGTTTTACACTTTCTTACTTTACTACTCTGTAATTTAAATTGTATCAATTTAGTGCCATATGATTTTATTTTTATCTTTTTATTATCAATTTTATTATTTTTTTTCATTAAATCGGTGACAAAATTAAAACTGAAAGGTACTAAAGTGAATATTCGATAACCCTAGGTGGGTATCTAAAGTTTATTGTATATAGTTTAACGAAATATTAACGGAGAAGCTAACGAAAAGATAAAAATGAAACTACATGACACTAAATATACTTTAAACTACAGGGTACCAAAGTCAGAAAGGGGTGGTATTTGAAGTTTACCCCTTTTTTTTTATTTTGAGGGCAATTGCTTATATATCCCTAAAAAATTCTCCATTTTTTTATTTATCCCTCTTGAAAGGTCACTATTAAAAATACTATTTTAAGATTCGAAAGTCTTTCAAATATATCCGAGAGTTAAATTCTATTAACAAACTGTTAGGAACCGTCATTGTGTCTATAAAATTATCATTTTGTCCTTTCAAATATGCTTTTTTGTTGTCACCAATTTTTTTTATTTGCTCTTATAAGTTAGGGGCAAAAAAAATGTTTTGACCTTTTGCCCTTTCAAATATATTCTTTACTGTCATCATTTTCTTTTATTTGCTCTTAAATTAGAGACAAAATAGATATTTTTATTATTTTTTAACTATAATAGAAATTTAACTCATATTTAACCTGAGATAATTTAACGGACACTAACAACAGAGATATTTTTAAATAACAAAAAAATATATATAAAAATATTTGAAATAAAAAATATGAATAAATAAGGTATTTCAAAGATTTTGAGACATATGTAGACAATTATCTCTTTTATTTTTCATTCTCAATTTTCTTATAATTAGAGGTAAAAACGTATGAAACTTAGTTGGACTATAAAATATTTAAATATGGCTATCTAATTTTCAAAATTTTAATTTTACGATCCGATTTTTCATTTTGTTTGATTTGATGCAATAGATGACACTTTGACTTTAAATTTAAGCTAATTACTTATTTTAATTAATTTATAGTTGTGAGAATTGTATAAAATATAGTAAGTAAATCTGTAAAGATGAACGATATATTTAAATTTTATAGTCAAAGTATCGTTGACTGATTTAAATTAAATAAATTAAAAAGTTAGATAGTAAAATTAAAATTTTTAAAAATTAGATACTCACATTCAAATAGTTGATAGTTTAAATTAGTTTCATAGTTTCTATCTTAATTTTATTCTCAATTGTAATTATTCATTTTAATTTAATCATAGTTAAGAATTATTGTTAATTCCAATAAAACTGTCCTTTCAGCATTAACTAATATTTGCTACATTATTATGAGTCCGGCTACTTTACTTTTATGAGTACAAGTATTTTTTGTATTCGTAAATTTTCGGTCGTTAGATCTACTTTTTTGATCATTTTTATCTGTTATATCATATTATTCAACCAACCACCCACTCAACCCTAACGGATCACTATTATTTTAATCGGAGACCGCTATCATCCTAACCATACATCTTTCATCCAATGATCGAAAACTTATGAGTGTAAAGGGGCTCATACTCATAAGAATATAGTAGCCCTAGTCCATTATTATCAGGCGCAAGATAATTTTTTTAGGCTAAATTATACTTTTGGTTCTAAAACTCTGAGACTCACGATATTTTGGTGCTTAAATTTTAATTTGCTATAATTTATAACTCAAACTTAGTAAATTATCATAATCAAATTTCACAATCTTATATAGATGACTAAATATTAATTAGAATTTTAAAAATTCTAATTAAAAATTATAATAAATTAAATTTTAAAAATTAAAGTGTCATAAATCTCACCTTTGAGGATCACAAGTGTAATTTAGCCTTTTTATTAAAATTAATAATTTTAATAAATACTAGGAAAAAAAAAATAGGGACTAATTAAAACCAAAAAGTCTAATTAAAATTAGGGACTAGAATGAAAGTCTCATTTAGGAAAGTACTATAAGAAATGAAAAAGTACTAAAAATAAAAAGAAAACTTGAATGGCTTATTAAAGCACTCTATTTTTAGGTTCAACTAACTATTTATCATTATTATTATTATAAAATATATAAATAAATATAAATAGGTACATAATATGTACTTTTAAACCAATTTATTTTGGTGATTGTGGGCAATAAAATATGGCCTGTATTTGTAATGATTTATTTTTAAAAAAAATTAATATTATTTACAAACAATTTTAATATTTGTACTTTAATTCTTTTGTTTTATTATTAAAAAAAAATACTACATAAAACAGAAAACAATTATTGATTGTATCCCTTTCAATTATAATCTAACAAAAGTAGTAATAATAAATAAATAATTAGTTTGTTGATTTTATAAAGTTCACCTTGCTCGTTTGTGGTTTAGCATATTTTTCACTCTCTCACCTGTTGTTTTTTTTTAAAAAAAAATTTACTTTATCATCCTAGTTCATATAGAATTTATTGGTGAAAAAAATTTGAACCTCGGAGGTGCAAATTGAAACTTTTTAAATCAGTGGGTAGCAAAATGAAAGAAGCTAAACTATAAGGGGCAATTTGAAGTTTGCCCTATATTATATGCATCTTTTTGCTATGTGTTTCTGTTTAATAAAGCAAATTATTAGGCTTATTCTACTACTTAGTCAATGTATTAATAAGACCTGTTTCTAAATATTTTCTTGATATATGCTATGTTTATTTAGAGTGAGGCTACTATGCTATCCGAAGCATAGAGCCTTCCGTGCTTTCAGTTCGTTTTCGATATTGCGACTTTTGAATCGTTGATCGGCTTAAACTTGATCTAGAGTATTTGGAGTACCTAGAAAATAAATTTTATTATTTTTCGATATCATTTGTCTAGTAATCGAATGGGCTCAAAATCAACAAATTTCAATGGCCGTAGTGAGCCGTTTGCAAGTTTAACGGTGTAGAAATATTCAAATCATGTGAAATTTTGATAGAAAATTCTTTATACTATATAAAACAAGATCAATATCTTTGATTTAAAATTTTAATGTCATATTATTATATTTTGTAAGATTTTTATTTTCAGTTGTTGATTTTGAACCCCTTCGTTCACTAGGCAAATGATATCGTAAAATCATAAAATTTATTTTCTAGGTATTTCAAATACTCTAGATCAAGTTTAACGGAGCCGATTGACGATTCGAAAGTCGCAACATCGAAAACGAGCTGGAAGCACGGAAGGCTCCGTGCTTCCGATAGCATAGTAGCCTCACTCTGTTTATTTATGGTAATATTTTTTAGAAAAAACTTTAAATACCCCTCTACTTTAATGCTTTCAAACGTTACTACTTTGAAGCTTAAATTATATCCCTTTAACATCATCTGGTTTTATTTTTCTTTTTTCATTAATCCGTCTATTAATTTTTCCTTTAAAGCACATTAAAAAAAAAAAAAAACTTCGAACACCCATTTTGTGGTTTACCGATTTTTTATTTTAGTATCATATGATTTTAACTTTACCATTAGTTTAACAGAAAAGTTAACATAGGGGGTAACAAAATGATAAAAACAAAACTAGCTATGTGATATACTTTAAACCACATATTACTAAATTATTCTTTTGGTCCCCAAATTATAAAGTGCATAACACTTAGTCCTCAAATTTTAATTTGCAATAATTTTTAGTTTGAACTTCGTAAATTGTTATAATTAAATCTTACAGCATTTTTAGTTGGCTAAATATTAATTTCTCGCTATGGTAGAACTGTAGAAGTGATACAGCAGTATTGTGATTAATGACAAAATAATAATTAAGATGCCATATCGATTCTACGTAAGTAAAATATTAATTTTTAGTCAAACTAAATTAGGCTGTCAGAATTGATTACAATAATTTGCAAAGTTCAAGTCAAAGAATTATTATTGATTTAAAAATCGAGTCAAATCTGCCTGATCATTTCGTTTGACTATAATCCAGTCTATAAAGCGGTTAAGTTCAAATCTTTAAACTGGCTAAGTCAAAAAATCACTTTAAATTGTTTAAAAACTAATGATTCAACCATCAAACTAGTAAACTTGAATATTTTTAATCAAACCGGCCAAACTTTTTTGATCAGGTTATATTAAAATCTAACTGACTTAAATCAATTACCTGATTTTAATTTCTATTAGTGCAGATTAGTCTTATAAAAGGTGAAACGTAAAAACTTATATCTATTTAACTTGGTCAAAAAATCAGTATTTTATAATTAAATATAAAATTAAAATAATAATGAATACATATTTCTATATAATATAATTAAAAATAATAATTAAATATTTATGACATTAATATTTTCGAATCACTATTTAATCCAAACTTTCAAGCATTAAAAATTATACTAAATTAAAATTTGAGAATCAAAATATCACGCACAAATATAGAATTTCATATGCATAGAATAATTACACCATTAATCAACAGCTATTATTAATTTGAGGCATCTAATTTAAGCACAAAACAGTTTTGTTGGTTATTAATGATGATGAAATAAATAAATAATTTTGAGTCATGTAATTTGGACGGTTTAGAAGCACTAATCACAAATGTGGGTGTGATTTTGACCACAACACTTCCATTTTCTTTTTTTTCTTTTTTTTTAAATTGAGAATTTTCCTTTTAATCCCCATATTTTTCTCATTGTTCTTTTTGTTAGCTTTATGCGGACGTGCGCATGCACTTTTTGTCACCATCCATCGCACAAGCGCAATTTACAAAGCGCACCCAAAAACTCCCCCATCCCCTCCATTATATTATCCCGCGTTGCTTCTACCCCCTCCCCTTCCCCATTCCCTCTCACGTTCCCCTCAATTTCCACGAAACCCTAGCTTTGAACCCCTTCTCCTGCTTCATTGCTTCCTCCGCCGCGCACCCAGGAGCCCGATCCCACTCTTCCTGCTCAATTTGATCCGAAAATGGCGGTTTCGGCGTTTCGATCGACCTCGAAGAGAGGATCCAACGCTTCTCCTTCTCGCAGCGCGTTTTCTCCCTCAAAGGAGCCAGTTTTAGCCGATTCGAGGGAGAGGATCCCTCCCCGGAGGTCCCGGAGCGTCAGCGCGGCGCCGAGAAGGTGCCCCGACTCGTCCCCGACCCCGCCCGCCGTGTCGGAGTACTCGAACACCCGGAACAATCCCCTTTTCGGGTGCCCGAGCTCCTCCTCGTCGTCGTCGCCGGAGTCGGAGAGCAGGGTGGGGACTGCTAATGGGGGAATTGAAGCTTCTAGCAGTAGCAGTAGAAGGGGGAGGCCAGTGTCGAAAGAGGAATCGGGGAATCGGAGAATTCGCTCGGTTTCGAGAGGACATTATGGGTATTCTGAGGTGCTGATCATGTTTTAGTTTCAAATTTTCAATTTTTGGTTCATTGGTTATGTATTAGTTGGTAGTTTTATATTCATTTTAGCCGAATTATTAAATTTAGCAGAGTGGGGTAGAACATGGGTACAGGTCATCTTCAAGTGTAAGAGACAAAGAGATTGATCAAAAGGCCAATAATGGATTTAGTTTATCGGAGCCGAACAGGAAATTGGAGACATGGACTAGTCGGCATCTGGTATCCGATTCGTCGGATGCATCTAGTGTAAGCTTGTTGCAGATCATTAATGGTTGTATTGAATTGGATGCATATAGTGTTTTTTTATGATTTTTTGTTTTTGAGCTCTTTAGTCGTGCACGCGAGGTCGGCATTGGGAGGATGGGGTGTCTACAAGTTGTTCGTCAGAAGAAGCAACAAACAGAAATGTGTGTCAGTGGGTTCTTGTGTGAATTCTCTTTCAGATTCTTTTATGATGTACAAGATGTCGGATTGCCGGTGCTTTTATTTTACTTGGTAACTATGTTTGTTCTTTCAGAATGGCCATTACTTTCATGATGCTGAATCAGGAGATATATATGAAATTATCCGACCAGAAGTACCGCATGCTATTTCTGAGATTAGAGACGACTTTGAAAATGTAAGCTGAAGTCACTTTACTGAGAAGCCATTCTATCTATTCTTCCTTTCCATTTGTTCCGTAAATGGAAATAAGTTTAACCAAAGTGGTAGAGATGACCTTAGCTATGACACGATGACAAAAAATTTAAACGAAAAAGGAAAGCAAAGAAAACTAAGGAAGTGTACATTTTTTATTGTGTTTTATTCTGCTTTTGACTTAGATTGTATGTATGTACTCTTGCCATATCAAAAAAAATATATATATATATATATATATCCTCCTTGTTGTAAGATCTCCTTGAATGTATAAATATACTCTTAAGTGTGATTTATACCTTTTGGTCATATTTATTGGTGGCCCTAATGAAATCGCCATACGTAATTAACAGGGAAGACTATCTTGCATGAAGTTTTGTACTTTCATTTGCTCTAGTTAGAGAAGAAGCATATTTGTGCCAATTCCCATGCACAAAGTTTGAGTGCTTAATAAATCCGGGTTGTGTCGAAAACAAAGCATATCATGCCACACGTATTAACTCTTGTTTGGACGTCGTAATGAGTTATCCAAAGATAACTTACTTGATGTTGGGACTTTCTTGTGTGATTAGAAGGAAGGAGTTTGATTTTTGTTCTTTAAAAGATCTTGCCATTCACAATTTGGCAGGATAGCATATTTCACATACAAGGTGATTTATCTTATTCTAAAAAAATGACTTGAAGTTGAATATGATATTCCATTTAGACAGTAATCTCACTTTTCATCTATTAAATGCTACAAACAACATGAGAAAATCAAATAGTTATGACGAACAAGAAGTTTTTGCATCCAAACAGGGCAAAAACGTTTTCAGGGTCGTACATAGTGTCTTTTAAATGAATATCAGTGTTTTACCAGCAAAACATATTAAAATATCTTTTTTTTCCTCTTGTTTTAAGCTCATAAAAGTGTTGGTCTGTGTTGTGTTCTGAGTAGGCAATCCAGAGAACAAGTCCTGCGACAACAGCTGCCAAAAATATCATTGATATACCTCTTGAATTGAACCATGGAGAAATTGAGCTAGTCTCCAACATCAGAAGGGAGTATGCTACAAAGCTTGAACAGGTTTTCACATTTTGTTTTCTATCTTAAGTAATGGCATGTCCTGACGTTTTCGTGAGCCTGCTAGCTAATAAACATTTGGCCCATTGAATATTCAGACTCAGGAACGTGCGCGGAAATTGAGGGCTGATCTGGCTGTTGAAGAGCAGAGAGAGCAGGAACTTAGTAGAATACTGAAGGACATTCTACCGGTTCAGAAAAGTTCTGAGACATGTAGAGGTCGGCCAAAAAGAAAGGTACCTTGTTTCTGCTTGCTGTTCACATGGCTTACATTTCTCTGTGGCTAAAATGCATGGGTAGCCCCTGAACACTCTATGAATTATGATTTGTTCATTGATCTTTCACTTAGACATATTATTCCCTACATTTACTCAGTTTCTTGCTATACCAACCCCAGCCAGATACATTTAGTGTTTAGGATCTCTAATATCTCTTAGGATCTCAGTATATGAGCTGATGGACTTGATAGACTCTGCACGCAAAATAAGCCCAAGGATGGTAATTCTGACTCTTATTTAAATTCTAAGACTACTCAGCTCAAGCGAAATATCATGGACCAAATTGCATGTTTGCAGTGACTACCCACGCAAACATGCAATTGATTTTCTTTTGTTTTCTTTAAAAATGTGGCAATTGATTTTTTTTTTTCTGGGTATTACTTCCTTTGAATGATCTATGGTTGCAGGCAAGTGTAGAACGAGTTAAGATGTCTAGGCGCTTGGCAGAGGAAGCGATGAATTATTTCGAGGAATGTGTTTCAATTTCGACTTTTGATAGTTCTGACCTCTCGTCTTTAGAGGATCCACAACCGTGTTCAGTTGATGGCATCCAACCTATGGGCAACAGTAGATTCTTCCACAGTGAAGGCTCTACTATTTCGGCATCCCACTTCCCCGGCAATCAACCTAATCCGCATGAGGTAATCGTCTTCACAATGTGCAGCTATTCTGAGTTATCTAAGATATATGTGCATTTTAGAACGTACTTTCTACTTTTAGGTTCCAATGATTCTGTCTCCAAAGTGACATCGCCTGAATTTAAAATGTACGAAGAGTAGTAGTTGTTACCATGAGAATTGTTTCCGAACAAAATTTTTCTTTACAGTATATGATTTATTAGACATTGTGTTGTTTTGAAGAGCCCAAAATAGTTAAATTGTAAGTTCGAGTCAAGTTGAGTTACTTTAGGTCTGTAATGCGTCTATATATTTTGTGTTTGTGATATTAGGATCTAAGCTTTGAAGATCTAGGTGTTCTGTCATATTGGTTTATGGGAAAACCTTGCTCCGTATATTTCTTTTTTGAATTTAAGACTCTGAATGCCTCAGAGTTCCTGTATAAGTTATGTACGGTAATCATAAACAAGGGAACAAGTTAATGGAGAGTTGATGCATGCAACAACTTAATAGGTAGTTTTCCTATTGATGTTTTGGGCATTTCTTCCTCCCCTTTCCTTTTTATTTGCCTATTTCTTCCTCCCCCAACTATTCATGTTTACTATATTTTCTTCTATTTTGTGTTTTCATTCCTTTTCTCCTTTATTCACCTGTTTTAATACAGGAAACAATATTTTCAGCAGTAATTTTCAGAATATTGTGATTTCCCTCAATTTCTCTTCCCTGCTGAAATGAATGCTATGAATTCTATCATATTTTATGAACATTGATAGTTTCATTTTAAGAGCATTTGTTATATATGTAGATTTTGTGAAATTTATCCTCTTCAAGCGTGATATGTTTTTTCTCATTAGGATTCTGACAATCAAACACAGTGCTCAATTACGGTCACGGACTTGGATACACCACGAAGCGGAAAGTCTCGCTTCTCGTTCTCGCATCAATCAGATCAAGATTTCGAAGTTCATGACATAAGAAACTATATAAAGAAGTTCGAGAAAGACATCAGCAAAGAACACAAAGAGAATGTTAAAGTAAGATCAAGCTACAATTCAGATGATTATGTTTCTACAAACTCGGCGGAAAGCTTGCTGTCTGACGTAGTGATCCTGAAGAACAGAATAGAATCTGGAGGTCTACTTCTTTGCAATATTAGAATTTTCTGACCATATTTATACAATGTGATGTTTATACATAGCAACTCTTTGTCGCTCAAATTTTCGTGGAGTCTGAATATTTTCATGGTGCGATTTTAAGTGAATTCTGAACCATAGATATGAAAACTTACAAGAAATGCTTTGCTCATGTACTTAAATAGATAATAGTTTTTCTTTTTGTTTATGTAATATACTTTTCTGCTTCTCTTACTTGTCGAATCTAATTATCTCTAGTGATATCATAGAAATCTTTGATTACAGATCTACCTTTTGTCTGTCACTCTTATTACTAAACAATCAGTTGTGGTTTTTGTTCTGCTTACGGCAGAACTTAGTTATCTAATTGGTTAATTTGTATGGTTGTTGGGAGACCAAGTTACATTGGGTACCAGTGTTCTCCAGTTTACTGTTGTAATTGTGATGCGACACACAGGTTATGTATCTTATATTACTAATTAGGGAAAACTTAAAATACCCCCTTATGGTTTCACTTTTTCTCACTTTAGTATCCTGTGGTTTAAAGTGTATCAAGTTAGTACCCTGTGGTTTCGCACTTTCTCACTTTAGTACCCTGTGGTTTAAAGTATATCAAGTTAGTACCCTGTGGTTTAATATTTCATTAAGAGAAAAATAAAACCACGGGGTACTAACTTGATACAAAAATAAAACCACAGGGTACTAACTTGATACAAAAATAAAACCACAGAGTACTAACTTGATACACTTTAAACTACAGGGTACTAAAGTGAGAAAGTGCGAAACTACAGGGTACTAACTTGATACACTTTAAACCACAGGGTACTAAAATGAAAAAGTGCGTAACTACAAGAGTTTTTTTAAAGTTTTGCTTACTAATTAAGCACGGAAAGACACAACTTGTTTATCTTGAAACTTTTGCCAGAAGCTTTCATTTCTGTCCGTGTTTATGTGTTTTGCTTGGTGATTAGAAATTTTGTACCTTGGACTTTTAATGTAAGTTCATTAATGCATAAAGGTTCAATGTTTTGATTTTTTTTTTTTTTTTTTTTGAAGAAAGATTGCAGGCTACCTGCTTCGTTTATTTCTAAAAAGAAATAAACTTACCTGAAAATATGAATCAACTAGGATTCGAATTTAGGATCTCGGGTACCAATCACCAAACTCTTTGCTATTTGTGCTTGCTATTTGTGCTAAGGACGATCGGTAATGTTTTGACTTAATTTCATGGTTTTTATGTATTTGGCTAGGTTTATGTGTAAAGTTGGACTAATATTTCCCTGCTACAATTTGTGTCATTTTTGGGGATCAGACTTCTTGTTTTATTAGGAAGGTTGGAAACAAGAAGGTGCTTCTTGTTTACTGTTCTCATAAAATGCTATGGTTGCATTTCCCAGAAACTAAGTTGGTGGTAAATTTTGATCCTTTCCTCTGAATCACTGATCTATTGCTGATATAACTTAAATCATCATGAACAATGTGAGTAATACCGATCATATCTAGCGTAGTTGGCTAACGACTTAATGGTTGGTATTCGAGGCTCTAAGTTCAAAATGTAGTTGCTTCACATTTCTCGTTGATTTTTTTTTTTTTTTAAAGGAAGAAAGAAATGAGTAGCTTGCTACCTCTCTCTGAGACCAAAAAAAAAAAAATGTTGGTAATTAAACAAGCCCTAAAATCCGTCACTTATTTGTTTTCCTTTTTTTTCCTATGCTATTTGTTGTGCTTCTGCAGAGTTATTGACAAAACAGAGAAAATCACCAGGATATTCCTCCTTTCCTCAATCTTTGTGGATTCTTGCAGGGAATATGTGAACTTATGCTCTGAAATGAAAATTGCACAGGTCTGACTACATTCACAATTCATGCATAGGATATTGGTTTGATGTGCAATTTCTTGGAAACTTGCAAGAAACCACTCTGAAGCATGGATGAGTTGGTTTGGATGGAATTAGAAGGGTTTGAAAAGATGGATGGTTTCTGAGATCTAATTCTGTAATCTGATGACCTAAAAGAGGAATTGGTGGAAATTTATAACAAGAGGCAAAAGTAGATGAGAAAGGGAGATTTAACTAACCTAAACATACCCATCCCCTTCTTGCTTCCTTCCTAAGTAAACATGTTAGATTGGCAAATTATGCAGATGAGCATGCACAACTTCTACAGCAGGAAACATTCTTCTTCAGGTTCCAGTTCTCTTTGCATGTCATGTAATGAAATTTAGGAGTGTTGATCAGGGGCTGTAAAAATGTAAGCAATTTTATTTCTGGCATCACTGAGGATATTAATCTTAAACCTGAAGAATTAATTTCTATAATTAATTCTATAGACTTTGTACAATTGGATTTGTTCAGTTTGCTGAGCTTCGGATAAAGAAACTCAAATTAATCTTTTATTGAAAGTTTGTTCGGACTCTGCTTAAGGACGGAGATTTAAGCTGCTTAGAAATTTGAAATCGAACAATCACCAAACTGTGATTAGCAAGTTGCTAGATACTAATTATTTATATCAATTGAGAGGGTTTTAAGATAATACAAAGATTAGTCATTAATTAATGGCCACCTCATCCTTGTTTGACCAATGATGTTGGAGCTTGAGACAAAGATATGATACCAGAAAATGCTTCAAAATCCTTCCGGCTTGCTTTGTCTGCCAGCCCATGCTGTTTCTTGTGTATCCCAGAAAGATTTGAAATAGTCTTATTATTACTTATTTGTTCAGCAACAAATAGTAAAAACTTAGAAGCTTTTTTTTTTCATTTGAAAAATTGTTTGAACAAGTTATCATTCACCACTTAGCTCAGATGCAGTGCGAGATAATCGCTTATATATCAAATTATATAAAATTAGTGTTTAAAAATTGAATTGAAATAGCAAGGAATGCTGAGCAATTCCCAAATGTCTTATTCCAAGAAACGAAAAAAAAGGAAAAGAAATAATCTTAATGTGGGTGTAGTTATTACTTTGGAAAGAGTCATTTGAGATACTTTTAGGATCTTATCATTGTTATCTAGTTCATAACATTGCATGTTTATTTTCTAAAAAAAAAAAAAACAAGCATTCCATATGTATTCAGTCTCTATTTTGTATTTTTTTTTCTTTCTTCAGCTTTTATATCATTTTTTTAGCTTTGAATCAAATAAGATAAAAATGTACAACATCATAATTTAAAATAAATACAATAAATATAATGTACTGTAGTTTGTGAACTTTAACATATATTGCATTATAATACAGTCGATAAACAATTCATGAATTTTATCTAATTAATTAATCAGTCGATCAATAGTTCTCCAAAAGAACATAGAGTTTTATTTATCATTCATGCTGCTTTAAAATTTCGACCACGTTAATAACAAAACAAATAAATAAGAGACAAAAGTAAAAAGCTAATACCAAAACCATCCTCACCACCTCTCTTTCCCTCTCCTCTCCCAACTCATGGAACAGTGGTTTAATTATTTTGTTAACTGGATACTGCATTCTATACTTGAGTATTTAGAGAGAGAGAGAGAGAGAGCAATACAACAGTGAACACATACACACACATAGAGAGAGAGAGAGAGAGAGAGAGAGAGAGAGAGAGATGCAGGAGCCAGTTGAGGGTGATTGGGAGCATGGCTAAGGCTTTTAGGCCAAGTGTTTGAGGCTCCTCTCTCTCTCTCTCTCTCTCTCTCTCTCTCATACACACACACACACACACACACAAACCCCCATGCATTCACCCTAACCTTGACCCACCCATTTGGATTTGGACCCATCTCATCTGACACTATACACACCTCTCTAACCCTGGTTTAAACTAAGTTGAAAGAGAAAACCCCTGCTCCACTGCAGTTACATGCAAATCTATTCTCTGGACCTGGTCCACCATGTCAGCTGTGGACCCCCTAAGTTGATTCATTCTCCATCCATCTCATCTCTTAACTTAGCTCCGCTTAAAAATAGGTTTAAGTCGTAATTATCCTTACAGCTGAAGTATAGGTCTTTGATTTGAATTGGATAAGATTTTTTGGGTGCGGTCTCCACTCAATTTGAGATCATCTTATTAACCATTTGCACTATTTTAACGTGCATGCTTATTATTTTATAGCTGATGAAATTTGATAGTCTTATCCTGTGTAGACTATTTTCAATAAATTTTTGGCAGTTCAAATCTTGTCTAGTGTAGATTTAACGAGTATGTGACTTGTTGATATTAGAAAAAAAAAAAAGAAAGTAAATTTATAATCTAACTAACTGCTACTCAATAAATCACATATTTTGTTAAAAAAATTAAGAGCCTATTTTAATCTTATTATAAAGTATATTGCTATTTAATGAGGTGCTATCTGAAAAGTACTATAAGAAAAAACCAAATATTTAAATTCTTTACAGCAAATTCAAAACATCAAAATTGAAACTTCTGCTTCTAAATTATTAGTTTTTCTATTTTACCTTTCTATAACAGTAGAAGCTCCAAAGTTGTGTTTTAAAAATGCTCTACTCGAAATAACTTCAGACACTACTAAAAATTAGAGCAATAGTACTTGTACACCTATTGAGTAAGTATAAGATTTTGCGTCCCATCCTTCTAAAGACTTGCACTCTCTCACTAAAAATTCGAAAGAATTTTTTAAACTCTAGAAAAAAAAAGGTGTAATATATATATATATATATATATATATATATAGTATTTTTTTAGAAAAAAAAAAACAACAGCAAACAAAGAGATCTAGAAAGATATACACCTGAGCTCATAGACCAGGGTCTAGGGAACAACAACTCCCCCTAGTTAAAACCAGCTATACAAAACCACTCGTTAGCCCACCACTTAAGCACACCCTTAATTAACTAACCATGGTTAATTTCAGTAACCACTCACCCTCACTCAAGGTTAAAACCTCAACAGCCCCCCCTATTCTTCTGCACCCTTTTACTCTCTCTCTCTCTCTCTCTCTCTCTCTCTCTCTCTATATACCCCTTCCTCCTTTTCCTCTATAAAATCCTCCTCCCCTTTTGGTGAACCACTGTACATGTTAGGCAACCCAATAGTGGAAAAATGACTAAGTAAACAAAAAAAAAAAAGAAAAAGAAAAAAAGAGAAGGGCCCTCACCCTTTCTAGTAGGAGATTCTCTACAAAACCCACCACCTCTCTCTCCACTTCTTGTGCATCTTTTAACACACACACACACACACACACACAAATGAGCAAATCTCTCCTCTCTCCTCCCCCTTCTTCTCCCTCCTCCTCTTCTTCATCCTCTAACTCCTCTTCTACACAATCCACCACCTACATTGTTCTCAACAAGCCCAAGAACAAGCCCAAGCGCCTCAAGAGATCCCCTCCTAACCAAGATAAGCCCCTCTCCCCCACCACCACCACCACCACCACCAATGGCAATGCCAAGAGGAGCTCCATCTATAGAGGAGTCACAAGGTAAATTTTATTATCAATTGTAATCGCCACAAACACTCCTGTCTCATTTCCTATCAGATCGATCTTCTGGGTACCGGAGCCAATTCTGAACCCCTTCGTTTCGTTTCGGCGAACCGCCGATCTTTCTCGGCATTTTGTGATGTTACCTCTCAATCAATGCATGTGCATGTTTCCAGGCATAGGTGGACAGGGAGATATGAGGCTCATCTTTGGGACAAGCATTGTTGGAACCCAATCCAAAACAAGAAAGGGAGACAAGGTAATCCAATCCAATCCAATTCAATTCAATCCAATTCAATTTCATTTCATTTTAAGTCTAAATCAGCCCAAAATTAACCCTGTGGTTAATCCTCTCATCTCCTTCTTTTTTTTTTTTTCTTAATTAAACAAGATTGATTTGCTCTAACATTCTGTTTTTATTTCCTTTTTCTTTTTTCTTTTTTTTTGTTAATCTGCCTTGGGATTTGCTTGGATCCACTGATGCTTCATGTCCCTCATTAGTTTATTTGGGTGAGTCACAAAAGAGTACTCCACTAATTTTTTTTAACATCTTTCTTTTTTTTTTCCCTATTTTCTAATAATTTAGTGATCATTTCAATTTATATATTTATGTGCATATATAAATGATCTTGATCTTGTTTTTTCTCATTGATTTTTTTAAAAAAAATAAAATTAATGACTAATAATAATGATGTGCAGGAGCTTATGATAGTGAAGAGGCTGCAGCACACACCTATGATCTTGCAGCACTTAAATACTGGGGCCCAGAAACCATACTTAATTTCCCAGTAATGTTTTTTCCTTTTTTTTTTTTAAACCTAATCATGATTGTCACATATATTTTCCTCAAGATTCGTGCAAGTTTATATATATATATTAGTATAATATATATATATATATATATATATATATATATATATATATACATTATTTGATTTAATTAAAAATATTTTGATAAAATTTGTAGCTGGAGACATATAGAAAAGAGGTTGAGGAGATGCAGAGCATGTCCAAGGAAGAGTACTTGGTTTCTCTGAGGAGGAGGAGCAGTGGCTTCTCCAGAGGTGTCTCTAAGTACAGAGGAGTTGCCAGGTTAATTTAAATTACCAATTTATTTATTTATTTTGTATCAGTATTATTATTATTATTATTATTATTATTATTCGTCGGTAAAAACATATCGAATTTACTGGAACTATGAATCATTTCGAATATCGGTTATCCAATCTTTTAAAATTTTAATTTGCCTGATTTGAGTCAATCATTCAATAGTATTTTGATTTTAAAAATTAATTCAAAATAGTAGTCGATAGTTCAGATAAACTTACGATATTTTATCTTAGTACTATTAGTAAAAGCTCTTTTTGATCTATATATTTATATATATATATTAACTTTAATATAGTTTGAGATGATTAAATGAAAACTTTGAATTACTTGTACATGGTATCTGATTTTGAGCACTTTATTTCGGAATATAAAAAAAAAAATCTAATTTTTGATAAAATGGTTATGATTAGATGTTGGTTTATGATAAAAATTCGATACGTAAATAACCAGGAATTGAAAGTGCAAAACATGCACAAAATTTATGAACTAAATAATGTGAATTATATTATTTAGATGAGTTTTATGTAGGCCTTAATAATAATTTATTATTGAGCTTGGTCTAAATCTACACCGTTGATTTTGGTAGGCATCACCACAATGGACGGTGGGAAGCGAGGATTGGCCGAGTATTTGGCAACAAATATCTCTACTTGGGAACATTTAGTAAATAATTCCTTTTCCTTATTAATTTTAATTTTTCACCCCTTTTTTTTTGCATCTTACTACATAAATTAAAAGTGAGGGGGTTTTTTGCAAAGTGGCTCCTCACAAAGTGGGTTTTTGGAATGGTCAAAAATAGCCTCTTTTTTTGCGCAAACTGGATCTTTTATGCATTGGTAAAAAATAAAAATAATAATAATAATAATAACCCCTTAAAACAAAATCTCAAAAACCATAATTATATAATTTTTAATAAAAAATTCTTTGAGTTTTTTTTTTTTCTTTTTTTTTTTTGGCTGGGTTCTCATGCATGCATTGATTTGAATTGGTCGTTCATGAATTAAAAAAAAAAACCAATTAAGAAGTAATTTTTTAAAAAATTTTATATTTATATATAATATATATAATTTTTTTACGTTACAAAATGTTGTAGTAATTAATTAATTAGGGTTTGGCACGTGATGTACACGTGGATGGTGTTTTAACATGAAGTGGCTCCCACGTGGACTCGCGCCCTTTATTTTCTCCGCCAAGTGTGCGCCTATCACGTGCCTCGGAGCAGTTTTTTTAAAAAAAAAACTTTTATTATTTACCAAATAAATTATTTTTCCAAAAAAAAAATTCATACCTTTTACTTTTTCTTTCATTATTTTTGTAAATTTATTGAGAACCATTTCATGCATGAGAGATATTTCATTAGCAAATAGCATGATTTTATTACTGCAAAGTTCCTAGAATATTTGAAGGTTATCAAAAAGCTCTACATAATAATAACTATGAATTAATCAAATAGTTTAGGTGTTTTATATGTTATCTACTCCAAATAAGCTACTCACGCTTATTTTTATGATCAAATTTCATATATCAATGTTGAGTTTTTTATAGTATTCTAAAGGATTAAACTTTAAATACCATCCTATACCACCATGTGGTTTCGCACTTTCTTACTTTAATATTCTGTAGTTTAAAATATATCAAGTTAGTAATCGTCAACTTCTCTGTTAATATTTTGTTAAATTATATACAAAAAACTCCAGATATCTCATCTAGATTTATCGAATATTCACTTTAGTGTCCTTTAGTTTTAATTTTGTTATTGATTTAATGAAAAAAACTTTAGTGAAATGAATAACAAAAAGAGAAAAATAAAATCATAGGGTATTAAATTGATACATTTTAAATCATATGGTACTAAAGTAAGAAAGTGCGAAACTACGGGGTGGTATTTTTTCATTTGAAGGTGAAATTTGAAACTCGTGATTATGATCTGCATGCAGGTACGCAAGAGGAGGCGGCACAGGCATATGATCTTGCTGCTCTGGAATACAGAGGGCCGAATGCCGTGACAAACTTTGACATCAGCTGCTACGTAAAGTCGGCGCCGCAGCCCGTATCGGAGGCCCGACAAGCGGCCCAGCCAGTGCCGCCGCAAGAGCATTTGAAAGCCCCGCCGCCGCTGCCGCCGCTGTTCGAAGAGCCCGAGCCCGGCCCGACGGTCGACGACCACTTGGCGGCAGCTGGCGACGTCGCCGACATGCCGTGGAGCCTCTGCCTGGACCACGGCGGGTTCGACATGTACCACCACCACCACTCGATCTGCGGCGACGAGTCCGTCGCCGGCCGGTCGAACGACCTGCACGACTTTCTGAGCTGCGTGGCCTTCGAGGACGACATCGAGTGCCTGTTCGAGGGCTGTGAGGCCGACGAAGGCAATGCAGGCACCGACGGTAGTAGCAGAGACGGCGGAAGTGCAGGAACGAGTAATGCGGTCGCGGTCACGGAAGAAGAAGAAGTTGGTTTGGTGGGCGAAAAAGATGCTCTGAAGGGTGAAGACGAAATGGCTTCTCAAGTGAAAGCAGTTTCCTACCCTCCTGCAATTAGTATATGCTCATAAAAGTTTTTCTCTTTCTCTCTCTCTCTCTCTCTCTTTGATGTTTCTGGGTCTGCTTTGTTTGAGGAAGTTTTGGTGAGGCTCTGTTTTGACTTTAAAGGTTAGTAGTAGTAGTAGTAGTAGTAGTAGTTGTTGTTGTTGTTAATGTTATGTGTCTCAGGATCAGGAAAAAAAAAAGAGGAAAAAAAAAAAAAAAAGGAGCTAACTAGCTAGGTTAAATTTTTCCTTAGTTTTATCTTTTTGAGTTTGAAGGGCTAACTGTTCAAAAAGAATTAAATCTATGCTAATCTCTTTTTGTGGTCTCCCTTTCTCTATTTAAGATTCCTAATAAATGTGCTTAGATGTTCTTTACTATTTTATTTAATTCATTAAAATTAGAGGTTTTTTACTCTGTTTGCGATCATGGATTTTTTTTTTTAATACAATCATAAAATAAAAGTATTTTAAGTCTATTTTTTTTTTTATGTGATTTAGAAAAAGATGCTGCTTTATGTCTGACTAAATTTGATGTTTATTGAAATTGAAATTACGTGAGCTCTTTGGAATGAGATTTATTGGATTTACTAAAACGTTAGCTTATTTCACAATATACATGTTAGGCCTTTTTGGTATCAAGGGGTTATCTACCTCTCTTCGGCTAAAAGTTAAAAAATAAATATAAATATATAGAGAAAGAGTTAAACTAGAATACCAATCAATAATAAATGGGCTATATTGTTACTGATTTATTTTTTATGATACAGTTTTTGAATCGATGATCAACACTATTAAATATAATCTAGACTATTTAAAGTAAAATTTATTTTGACATTAGCGACTTAATAATTAAATGATTGTAATACTTGATACGAAATATTTTCTCACTTAACGATGTAAAAAAATTCAAATCAATTAATTTTTTATTAAAATATTCTTTAGAGTACTCAAATTAAGAATTACACTCTTGATCTTAATTACAAAAAATCCTATCATCAGAACGATATTTATTTCCAACCATTCACTTTCGTACCCACCTGATGCATAAAAAAATAATTTCAAAAAAATCATGAAATTTAATGTTTTTGTTTAACGGTGCCAATCGTAGATTCGAAGGCTTCATTATCGAAAACAAATAGATAACAACAGAGCTCTATATTATAACTCAAACTCAATATATTCTTCACGGTACCTCAGAAATTATATGGTATCTGAATTGTTGCAATTTATAGATGGGCTTTTTTTACAAATAGCCCCCTGACAAAATTTTATTTTAAAATTAACCCTATCAAAAATTTATTTGCAAAAATAACACTGCCCCTACCACGCAAGCACCACATTAGCGCCACGCGGGTGGGACTGGGACCAGGTGTTTAAGTTGAACACGGTGAATGGTTCACCGTGTCCAATACAAATATCCCCACTTAGCCAAAAAAGTTAGTTGTATTGGACACGGTGAATCATTCACCGTGTCCAATACAACTACCTAGGACTTAGCTATTTTTTGGCTAAGGCTGTATTAGTATTGGACACGGTGAATGGTTCACCGTGTCCAATACAACTAACTCGACTTAGCCATTTTTTGATTAAGTGGGAATATTTGTATTGAACACGGTGAACCATTCACCGTGTTCAAACACGGTGAATGGTTCACCGTGTTCAAACACGGTGAATGGTTCACCGTGTTCAACTTAAACTCTTGCCCCGCCCGCGTAGCGCTGACGTGACGCTTGCGTGGCAGGGGTAGGACCATTTTTGCAAATAAATTTTTGACAGGCCCAATTTTTTTAAAAAAATTTATTAGGGGGCTATTTGCAAAAAAAGCCCTTTATAGATGGTTTATAGACTTTCTGACCTTCGCAAAGCTCAGATTCCATCCTGCGACAGTGAAGCTTTGAAAGCATAAAGAAAATAGAATTGTGTAAGCATGGAATATTTATTTATTTATTTATGTTATTTATTTATAATAAGAAGTTAATAAGTAGTTGAGACCAAGGAAAGCACCAAACTGAACAACAAGAAGTGAATAATGCATGCAGAGAAAAATTGCTTCCATTATGTGTGATTAAAACAATCAAGATAATGCCGAGGAAACATGATACTCCTACAAAATACCCATAAAATAATAATAATCTTATTAATAATAGTATTTATTTCCTGCACTCAATAAAGTTGGTGGTCATATAATCACAACGAAATGTAAAATCAATTTCAGTTCCGAATCAACTTTTTTAGATCTGAAGTATTTTAAGACAGCAGAATTGTTAACAGTTCTCTATTAGTATGTACTGAAGAATCCTCTCCTCCAAAATTCGCAATGAAGTGTGCCGAGAACATTTACGATAAGAATCTGACGGCTTTTTGCAAACCTTATTTCAGAGTCCCTAAATAGGGTGGACTAACAAGCGAGGTGGACCTGGTAAAACCTTTCACAATGCAAACAGCGAGAGACAAAACAAACTATTTATGTGGGCATTCATCGATGTCTAAGCCTGGCACAAATCGAACATAAATTGATTGATTCATGAATGGAACAAGGATAGCGAGCAAGGAGCAGAAAAATATACAATGAAGAACAGTAAACAGAACTGTACGCAGAACAACGATTAAAATTTTTCTGAAAGAGCTACCTACTTAACATTCTGTACGCCGGCATGTCTCGTACGCACGAAATGCCTTCCAATGAAAGTTCTTGCTCCAGTTGCATTCTTGTGGACTTGAGAACCTCCTGAATGAAGGGGAAAAAATAAGGGGGGGGGAAAGCAGCAGCGAAATGAATGGGGAGAAGCCAAGTTCAATAAACTCGCAAACAAGAAACATGAAGCAGGGAATATAATTCACATTGAATTCCATGTAAGTTGCTCGTTTCGCAAGCCACTGCCTATCCAGCATCTGAAAGGCTACACAATAGAGGTTATCGAACGCCAGATCATCACCTCCAAGTAGTTCAACAAAGCGAGCTCCAGCTTTAGAAGTTAACTTTCCTTTTTTAAAAGAAAATTGCAACATAAATTAGTTATAATGATCTCGCTTCTCTCCCTGTGAAAGTTTGTGTTGCTCGCTAAATTGCTACCTGACTGAAGATCTAACATTTGTATCAGCATATAAGATATATTAATTCCACCTGCGGCAAACGGGTATTCCCATTCAGATCTAACACCATCTTCCTTGTGTAGTAGTCTATGGAAAGAGTCCTGGAAAGAAAAAAGACCAGCTCAGGTTAATGATCTATTATATCTTGCTTATTGAGGGAATTGAAAGGTTAGAAATTATCGACAATAGAAAGGAAATAACTGGGTAGTGTTTGGCGAAGTAGATTAGGTTCTCCAATGATATAAACCCGCCACCCCTGAAAAATCAACGAAATATGGAAGTCATATCATGGTACACGTGGAACTGACAAAATATTGGTTATCAAAAGGGCACAGTTAGCAAGGAAGACAATAGTGAAATACCTAAAATCTGTAGATGGGTCAGAACCTTGCCAGCCCATCTCCTTCCACAGTTCTGACTTAAGAGGAGGGAGTTCACGGTTAGGATAAGCCAACATCCAAAGCTGTTTCAGGGCATCCTGGAATGCAAAAATATCAGCCCCATAGGCTTTAATTGCATTATAAATCATCTTGCTTAGTTTTAAACCACTAAACTAAAAAAATGAATCATACATAGATAATGTGACAATGCAAACAATCAGCGGCACTCGATGAATAAAGGACTTTGTAATTAGGTCCAGAATAAGGGAGTACCTGATGATCAACAGAAGAGCCATCAAATGGGACCTCCACTCTCTGCCTTAGGTGTCTTAATCTTTCTTCCTAGAAGGTGAAAAGTTGAAAAGTAAAAAAAGAAAAAACAGTTCTAACAGCCATTTAACAACAGAAGTAATGGGAGATACTGACATTGAAACAAAAGATAATATTTAGTTATCTGTATATACATGTGTTAAGGTATCCCTAAAATATTTTTTAGTTACGAAATCATTCTCTCATACCATATGATGAACAATAACAATTGTCAAAGCTTGCACCTCTTTTGTACTCCAAAGAATGAAAGGGCCTTTATGATGGTGATACTAGGTAGCTTTTTACATATGGGTAAAAACAAAACCCCGTGCAAATATCACATTTTCTGGTGAAATTCCTAATGTTTCAAAAGAACGCTTTTGAGTTCTTCCGCTGATAAAGGAAGCCCAAGAATCTCTCACTCCCTAAGTTCTACCGCCGTGATGTAAGCAAAGGATGCAGTATAGAGGAAATGCAGATGCCTAAATGGTTTGATGGGGGAAAGCAATCAAGGTGAGTAATGAAGGTTATAGAAGACATAACTAAGAGACATAAGATAATAGTCTAATAGATGAGTGTGTTATACTATTACAAATGAGGACACAGATGTTAATCATTGAATGTCAAGGCATGTACTATATTATATAGAATGTAAGAGTGCGTGGAAAAACACAAGTTCTGTGTAGCATATCAGTCATGAAATTACTACGCTAAAAGAGAGCCTCATAATAAAGAACTACCAGCTGCTATTCTTCTATAGCAAATATAAATAGATACAAGAGGTGGTGTCATGAGATAGTGGTATAACCAAAATCTTGCCATTTGGTTGCATAAATACAGTCGGAAATGAGAAAACTATCTTTCTCCAAGCATTGTCCAAAGAAACTATGAGAAATATAGATTTCCAAAGCAATTTTCACATGGCATATGTAGTCCCAGTTCTTCTGGCCATTACTTAATCAAAATTGCGATTCACCAAACAGAGTAAGAAGAGCGAAATAGACCATAAATAGAGAATAATATATCAAGTGTCACAACTTTCTAACCAATACAATAAGACATATGTACAAGTAAATGTAGACAGTTTCCAAAAGAAGACTTAAAAGAGAGAGGCTTGACCTTGTCCAAACAGAAATTCTACATAAACGTTGTTTCTGTGGCCAGTCACACATACAAAAGAGGATTGCAATCAAAATAAAGTGTTCAATAATAACAGCTACCTGTAACGGACTAAGATATATCGAAAATTTCTTATCACTCTGTGCTTGTTGGTTTGCGGAAGAGCGAGAGAAAAGTTTTCCTATAAATGTCCCAAAACTACTGACAAAATTTGCTGCAAAGAAAAGAAGGTGATTAATATAGTTGCAAACTCTAAACAGCATAAAAGCTTGCATTAGTAAGAAATTGTTCTTGTAGAAGCTTAATTACGTAGTGAACAAGAAAGAACCAGCGAATAAATTTAGTCCTTAGAACATAGATAAATGGTTGTAACAACTGAACACAAAAAAAATATCACATTATTGGCCAGAATAATGCCTTGGCACCAGTATACGCAAATTTCAGAAGCAACTCACATTAAAGTGGAATATCAACCTCTGTAGGAAATTATAAGGAAGCTCTCAAATAAAAAATATCTATTCCTATTAATAGTATATAATACATAAATATCAAATAAGTACTTTGGAGAATCGAAGTTGCAATTGAACCAAAAATGTTCGAGCCATGTCGATCCTCTAAGTCATATTTTTGTTCACATTCACAAATAGGCATGTTACATCTTCAGGACTTCGAAAGACCAAACATTGACTTGAAACAACTCGTAAGGAAAAAAGAAAATCATGACAATCACCTATTCTTCTAGCTGATTGAGCGAAAAAATGTGATATAAGATTCGCCCAGTGAAGGCACTCCCACCTCTTGCTTTCCCAGAAATCTGAACATCTTTTAGGATCATGTATCTGTAAAAGAAATACAGCAAAGACAACATAACAACAATGAAAATTTGCACGCTAGAAAGAAATTACTATCATTCGTTGAAGGTCAGTATCTTAAACCTTTGACTGTTTTCTGGCAGTATCATTCCCAAGAAGAGGTTCACTTTGAGCATCTGAGATAGATGTCTCCATTTGCTCTTCTTTTCCTTTGTCAGCGTCACTGTTATTAGGCCTTCTTTTGATAGCTCTAGCAGCCATGGTCAGATCTACTGGACTTCAGTATCCATTCCTGTAGCAGAGTAATAAGCAATATAAGCCACCAAAATCAAGTGACTTCCATACACTAAGATCCACAGCCAACAGCCATGTACAGATCAAATATCCTGATAGCAATCATTTTCTCAAAAAGGGATTGATCTTGAACTGAGTTCTCATATTTCTGGGGAAACGACAGACTCAAAGGCACATTATTCCAAAGTGCTATAATATGTACTTGGACCTAGTCATCTACGGAACCTAATAAAAGTAAGTTCCGGTTTATACAGCAAGGATTAAACTGCCATGGCTCGGGGGCATGCCTTTGTTTGCCTTGCACGGTACGGCACAGGCACGTTTCCGTGCCGACACAAGCATGCCGATTAATATGTGTGACCTCCTAATGACACGCTTTGGTACTGACTTATTTTATTTTTTTTCATCCCAATAAATTCTTATAATATTATTTTGAAAGGTTTAATCAAATAATTAAGAATATTTGCTATATATAGCTTACTATACTCACCAATTAACATACTGATAAATTTTTTTACATATAAACTATACCTTATAGAGAACAGAAATTGAAATACTATAATAAAAGAGTCCGGCTACTATACTCTTATAAGTACGATCGCCTTCGTACTCATAAGTCGTTTTCGATGATAGAGCTTCTGAATCGACGATCCATACCGTTAAACATTTTCTAGAGCATTTAAAACTTCTAGAAATCAAATGTTATAATTTTTCGACATCATTTACCTTACGATCAAAAGCTCACAAAATTGACAATTTTTGTGAGCTGACAATTTTTAACGGCCAGTATGGAATACTTGCTAGTTTAACGGTACAAAAGAATCCGAATAGGTTAAATTTTTGATAGAAAATTCTATTCACTACCTAGATAAAGATCAATAACTCCAATCTTAAATTGAAGGATCCGATCATCCATTTTTAAGACGTCTTTCGATTTTGACCATTCATTTTATGCCCACTTGATGGACTTTATTATGATTTCGAAAAATTACGAAATTTATTTTCTATCAGTTTCAAATACTGTAGATCATATTTAACGGAGTAGATCGTCGATTCGGAAGCTCCATCATCGAAAACAACTTATGAGTACGAAGGGCCTAATACTCATAAGAGTATAGTAGCCCTACTTATAATAAAATTCACAGGAACAATAATCATATAAATTTACATATTTACAGAGAGATGACTGCTTAATTCCACATAGATCATCGCGGTGGGTCATAAAAATTTGTTAAATCTATCCATAAAAATTTAGCAATAAATTATATAACATATAAATGAAATAAATTTAAGTATCAATTAATTTAATTTAGCTTTTAATTTTATCATTATTTTCAATCTTATAACTCTAAAAATAGAATTTTATATTAGATGTGTCTCGAAATTTGATTATCAAGTTCGATTTTGTGCCCCGATTCGCCGAAAGCTTCGTGGTGCCACAAAATTTGGAAAAACTATTTGTGAAGAAAAAATTGATGTCTATGATGGAAGCAAAGGGCTCGGGCCACCCGCAGTATGGAGCAAAGTCCCCCGCAGGGTGGGGAGTGCAAAAAAAGAAGAAAAAAAACAGAAAAGAAAAAAGAACAACCGACACAATACTGTGCCGCGATATCCGCTAGGGTATACCGCTGTCTCGCACGATACCCCAGCGGGAATCGCAGCACGGGGTGTCTTGCGAGACCCCACTGTACCATGCCGTACAGCACGAGGCGACACTTTAATCCTTGTTATACAACCACAATCCCTTGCAGCATTTTGCATCCCAAAACAATAAAATATTTGTACAAATGCAATACAACAGTTGCTGCACTGAATCTGTGCAAAAGGAAAACTACAAGAATACAATGTATCAATAGATTCCACTACACAGAAGAGCACATATGTAGCATCCTTTATTACTCTTAATAAAGCAAGAATTAAAGTGCCGCGTCACGGGGCTATGTAGAGAACTTGTATGGCACCGTGTATGGCATGGTGTGTGCCGATTACAAAAAAAAAAATTGTGCCGACATACTATGATATGAAATATTTATTTTTTTTTAACACAAATAAATTCTAATTGATTATTGTATATCTTTACCAAATCCTTTGCACTTTATTAAGATAACTACTTGATAATTTTCAAGAAAAGAAGATGTCAAGCCATGCCATCGGCACGGAGGGTCGTAAAGTGCCGACATTTTGTCGGCACGGTACAGTACAGTACAACACGATGGGCATGACTTGTGTGGATAGGCACTTAAAACCATGCACTATAGTACCTCTCAACTAGGCTATCTCTCTTTGTATCACTCTTGCTTATAAAATTATAATCAAAGCCTCCAAAAGGGGGGGGAAGAAGAGATTCCGACTATGAACTCCCAGTGGTCCTTGTAAAGCGCTTACGAATCCCTACAGAATTGACTCTCAAAGTTTCACACAAAATACGACTAATCTAGCTTTTGGAATTCGCATTTGAACAACCATCTGAAGTTAAGCTGGATTTGAACTAAGCATAAAGATGCCATCATTATTATCAATAGAATATATTCACTTACGCATACATCTCTGCCGATCGACATTTGAGTGAAGTTGTTTACAAATACTTGAGAATTTGATATGAGAAAATTCCAACATAACTGACTCCTACCCATCACCATCAAGTTCGACACCAACATTTTTGACAGAAATTTCCATCTATTCTAAGACTAGTCCTTCTAAAGTTAACTAAATAGTACCAATTTCAAACATTCAAGAATAAGGACAAAAAAAAGAGTGAAAATGTAGAGGAAGCCCTCAATTATTGGCCACGTTCAAAAAGACCCCTCAATGAGTTTTCTTTTAATTGACACCCCTTCAACTCTTGATTCTTTAAGTTTAGGTTACTTTCCTCAGTAAAATCGGGGATTTGGTCAAATTAACAAGAATTCTATCATATGGAATAACAGATGATAATAACGGAGCCATTGAACAAATCCCTATTTCAATTCAGGAGAATAATTTAAAACAAAACAATTAAAAATTAATGGGGTGCCAATCTTTTTCAAAAAACAAATGGAGGATCTGATATCAAAATTGACTGCAGTTTAGGGGTTCTCCTTGCATTATTTTTCAAAAGTCAAAAACAAAAAAGTGATGTTTTTTACTAGAACTTTTTTAAAAAAATAATCTTTAAAAAATTTCTAATTGGTCAAATGACCCTTCAAAAATTTTATTTTGCCAATTAGATTCTCTTCTTGCCAACTCAGTGCCATACGGAAAAAAATGAAAAAGGTGGTAAATCATTCACCATTTTTGAAATTCAGTGAATCATTTTTCATTTTCATATTTTTATCTGGTTGTTAGGATTCTACATAGGAAATAGAAAGAATCAGTAAGGTAAATTTTTTTCCAAAGGACAAAAAAGGTAAATGATTCACCGTCTTTTAAATTTTATTAATAGAGTTATTTGGTAAATAAAATTATGATAGAATTATTTTGCAAATTAAAAATTTTTTTAAGGGTTTATTTGAAAAAAGAAAAAAAAATCTTACAACAAGAACTTCCCAAGCAACTCTTCCTCATGATTCCTAAATCGAAACAACAATATCTCCAAATCAGCTTCTAAATCCACGAACTCGAATCCTCCATATCCGATCGCGAATGAAGCACATAGCTTATCCAGTAAAAAAAGATTCTCCTAATTTACCATTTAATTCACGCTCAACAACTAAGATCAAACGCCCAAGTGGTAAAAATTTCATGAAGAATTTACGCCAGAGCCCTAAATTTCTCAAACATTCAACCCTAATCCCCAAAGCAACTCGATCAAATTGGAATCAAATCCAACCACCAAAAAAAAAAAAAACAAAAAAAAACAATTCGCAGCAAAACCCCCTATTTGTACAATAAAAGAATCATGAAATTGCTCGGGAATTGACAAAAATCTTCGATAAAACTCTTGAAATTAGAAGATTCAAAGAGAAGATTTGTGAGAGGAGAGAGAGAGAGATGAAACCCGAAGAAGAGATTCGAAGCTTCAGATGCTGCGGCGTTGAGTGGAGGGTCTCGGATCCAAACACTTCGAGCGCTCGTTTTTTGGGTCGCAAACTATTAAGAGCACGTCACGAATCACGACGCTTTTTTTTTATTTTTTAGGGTTAATTGCACAGAGCTCCCTTTACAAAGGAACAAATAGCAAACTTATCCCTATAAAGTTTAATTTTTAATTCTTATCCCTATAAAAGTCCAGTAAAATTCATATTTATTCCTTTGAATTTGGATTGTTGCTGTTAGACCGTTGTTTATTTTTTAATAACAAATAAATAAAAAATTATTTTGCACTTATAATACAAATATATTCCTTCAAAAGTCCAATTGTTAGAATTATACAAAAATGTTCTCCCGAAAAGTATTTTATCCAATAATATAAAAGGGATAAAAAGTTTTATCTATCTCGTTTACTAACCAGGGTTAAGTATTTTAATTATGATTAACTATATTTTTTTAGCGGATCCTAACAATAGGAAAATATTGAAAACGTTAGAACTTTTATAAAGATAAAAATAAAAAGCTGAAGTTTGTAGGGATATATCTGCTATTTAATTATTTACAGAGAGTTGTATGCAATTAAATTTTTTTTTAAGATAAAATGTACAATTTTCCTTGCAATTAACCCTTTTTTAAGGTAAATTGTACAATTGGCCCTCAAACTATGAGATACTGATATTTTTGTCCTTAAATTTTAACCTGTTATCATTTTTGGTTCGAACTTTTAAAATTATTATAATCAAACTCAATATTCTAATTTAATTAACTAAATATTGATGTATTACTGACTAGAAATTATATGGTAATATTGCGATTGGAATGCATAAATAATTAATTAAGATAATTACATTAGTTTTATATAAATAATGTGTCAATACTATATAACTAAATTAACTTGTGCGACATAATTATAAGCCGGGTAATAGTTTTTTGTCCTCAAACTTTAGTTTATTTTATTTAATTTTTAAACATTATAATTATATCTTAAATGAAATAAGAAATTGCATAAAGATGTACTTCCCTGTTTTTAAGTAAAACATTAAAAATTATATTGTAATTAAATTAATGACACGTAGACAACATGTACTTTTAATAAAAAAAATAATTTAACACTATTTTTTATATTATATAACACACTTCCAACAATCTCCAAAGAAACTTTACTAGGAATTATAAAGATATATACTTTTGTAATTTTCCATAAAATTATAAAAAAATATATCAATTAATTTATTATAAAAAACGAGATATTATATGCAGAAATAAACATAATATTTTTCTACCACTTATACCAGATAGGGCAACAAGTGGGACCCTCCATTATATAACACACATTCTATTTGAAAGGGTAAGAGTATTAAGATAAACTCTGTTGAATATGACATCGAATACGACATATCCGAATATAAATATCAAAATTTAGCACTCCACACATATTTGTATCCAAATTCGCATAAAAAATAAAGAAAAAATATGAATACGAATATGATTGCTTAAAAAATCTGATTGTATTCGACTATTTTCATCCCTAAGAAATAAGAGAGATGATAATATCTATTATAGGAGGACAAAGTGATTTACGATATTCTTCATTTATTTTACCAAAAAAATTATATTAAAATTGCCTTTATATTTGTTAAAATATTATATTTTATTAAATAAAATATAAGTATACGAAGTTTGAACACGAGTCTGAATCTTTAATTGCACTATGTGCTTTATTCAAGTTAATTTTAGTTCATATTTATATATTAGCTTTTTTTTTTTAAAGAGAAAGGTAAGAATGATACTCACTTCATTTTATTTCTTGTAGAAATAAACTTAGTTAGAAATGTGAATCAATTAGGATTCGAACTTAGGACCCCAAATACCAACCACCAAGCCCTCTGCCACTTGTGCTGGAAACAATCGGTAACATATTAGCATATAATATTATTCGAATAATATTTAAATACAAATTCGACTCATATCTGAATCCGAATCCGTTTTTAGCATATACGAATGCGGATATGGTTTTGGCAAAAACCCAACCGAATTTATCCGTTTTCACCACTATTTATTTGAGTCACTTCATAATTCTTGCACCCTTCCAATGATTTGGTCGGGCCTTAATTTGTGGTCCAATAGGAAATAAAATTGGTCTAAATTAAATATATGGACCATGGTATTTATAAAAACATAGTTTGAAGGATTAAAGGCCCATTATTTGTTCCGTAAAAAACCGATGTTTAAAATGAAGTGTGCATTTATGGTTAAAAACTATTTCACCCTCTACTTTCGATGAAACAAATACATCCCAACCGGAAGTGTGAGATAGGTCTCGTATCTGCCCAGTGGTTTTAGGCTCTGTGTGATTGTGTCGACAAGAATGTCAGCGTCTAAACAGGAAGAGTTTGTAACATCCTAATATTTGAGCCCATATTTTAGACCTAATGAGTTATTAATGTTGGTGGGCTTGATCGTTACAGATAATTTCTCTGAAGACCCTTTTATAACTCATAGGTTGGACGTCAACTTAGCCCAACATATCTCTGAAGCGAAAGAGTGCTCATTGCGAGTCAACTTTTGCTTCTAATTTTAGCTGCAATCGCCTCGCATAGAGCTTTCGCTATGCAAGGGAATTGGTGGCCCAGAACAGCCCATCGATCCATGTTGCGCTGGGCTTTTAGATTGACATAGCACGGCCATACAGCTTGCTGAACAGGACAGATTTATCTGATACTAAACGGATATGATTCCGGAAATGGGTATAAGGAACGAAAACTCGACAAATTTGAATTTGGATATGAATTCTGTCCCTACCTGACCCAAATCCGAACTAGACCGGAACCCAAATTAATTTTAGAGAGAGAGAGAGAGAGAGAGAGAGAGAGAGGCTACTATACTCATATGAGTAGAGAATCCTTTGTACTTATAAAAATATTTATTTTTTATAATGGAACTTTTGAATTGACGATACATACCGTTAAATATGATCTAGCGCATTTAAAACTTTTAGAAAATAAATTTCGTAATTTTTTAAAATTATATATAAAGTCCATCAAGGGGGCATAAAATGAATAGTCAAAATTGAACGATCTCATAAGAATAGATGTATCAGATTTATCAAAATTGAACGATCTCATAAGAATAGATGTACGGATTCTTCAATTTAAGATCAAAGTCATTGATCTTTTATTTAGATAGTGAATAAAATTTTCTATCAAAAACTCAATCAATTCCTATTTTTTTATACCGTTAAATTAGCAAATATTTCATATCGGCCATTAAAAATTGTCAATTTTAAGATCTTTTGATCGTAAGATAAATAATGTCAAACAATTATAAAATTTTACTTTTAGAAGTTTAAATATGTTAAATCATATTTAACGGTATAGATCGTCGATTTAAAAGCTTTATCATTGAAAATGACTTATGAGTACGAATATCATCAATTCGGAAGCTTTATCATTCAGAAGCTTTGTTTTTAAAAGTATTAAGTCATTGGTGCTTGTAGGGTTCCGGCCCTTTGATTAAGGGATGTGCGGTTAGGATGATAATAGTATTTTAGGGTTGAGTGGATGGTTGGTTTAATAGTATGATCTAATAGATGAAAATAGTCAATGATGTAAATCTATCGGCGAAATAACAAGCACTAAGTGTTTGGTGCTTTTAAAAGCACCATAGCCCGACTCTACAGAAGTATATAATACCCAAATTAATTTTATATTATATATAGAGAGAGATGAATGTTTGACATTATATTTATACTTGTATTTTAAAATTTTAGATTTTAATATAATATATTTTGAATATAGTAAAGAGAAATACTTATTTTGGTTTTCGGCTTTGAAATTTTAGTCAAGTTCGGATTTTGGATATGAATTTTCAAAATCCGTCGTGTTCGAATTTAGATCCAAATTTTGGATTCGAATTTCAAATTTGAATTCGATTTTTAAAAAAACCTACCCTTGTGGGATCAACCCATGCAACCTTTTTACACCTCAACTTATAACTGCACTATGATATACTAGAATTTACTAAACAAGCAAGGCTGCAGTATCTACTGTTTTTGGATTTCAGTAAACTTTTTTAAACTAATTTAGCTGACGTTTCGTATGTATAAAATGTATTCCTATATAGACAGTGGATTTATTTATATAATTCGGACTTTTGCTGTAATTCGAAGCGTGACAAGCCCTTTGCGCGACCGTCCGACCCATTTTATACCCCTACGGGTACACATTATTATTAAATAAATTTGTATTTAATGTGTCCAACAAATTGAGCACGACCCACTACCGTATTCAATGTGTCAACAAATTGTTACGGTTTATGTCGCCGCAACTACGTTCACTCTTTTAGCTTCAGAGATTTATTATTCTCATCACTTTGTGTCGTACACGTACATCTACATCTGTTTAGAGAAAAATATCACCTAGACCTGGCTCGCCACGTCATGTTTAGACCATAAAATTTATTTATTAACTTTCTTAATTTCATCCATTTCGAATATATAACACACTACAAAGTCAAATAAAGAAAGTTGATGACAATGTGGAAAAATGAAAATTAAACAATCAAATAATTGGGTGGTTCATGGCGGATGTGGTGCACCTGGCCCAGGCTCAAGGCAAACTATTAGGGCTTATTTGGTTCATCCATTTTGGGTATGGAATGGGAATCGGTTTGATCAAATCCGGTTAATTTTGTTTGGTTCGCATGAATCGGTTTGGGATTCCTATTCCGGACTGGAATGGGAATGGCCTATTAGCCTTCAACTTGATTCCGGTCTTCTAGTCCGGATTGAAATTTCATTCCGGAAGCCCACTAAATTCTCGAAGCCTATGTGATCATCTCACCCTCCTTCTCTTCACCCCTTTCTCATCAAAAAAAAAAAAAAACCTATCCTCTCTCAAAACCCTATTCCTAACCCACATCAATAAAAGTTTTTAAAAATAAATTTGATATTTTTTTTTGGAAAACTTATTAGAGAATAATATTATATTTTTCATAAATTTTAAATAATATAAATTTGTATTTGAGAGTAAAATTAGTATTATAGTATCCTATAATTTTTTTAGTTTATACGAACCAAACAATGAAATATGAATAACACATTCTAATTCCCAACCCACAAATAAACAAAACGTTTTGGGGGAGTGGGCCATTCCAATTACCATTCCAATTTATTCCCATTCCATTATCCATTCTAATTCCACCCTTGAACAAAACAAGCCCTTAATTGATGGCGGGTCCTACACTAGTGAAATATCTTAAATATAGTATAGTCAAATTTTATTTTTTGAGATAAACATCATGAGGTAGTGATGGTGAATTTATATGCTTTGTTTATCATTTTTGAAGTCCGTGCAATGGACGGTCAGTATTTTTTTTTACGAACAATTGTCTATATACTCCCGAAAAGTTTCCGGTTTTCTTATTTACAAGGCTAATATTGAAAATACCCTTCTTATATTCCAAGTCTTTCTAATATACCTCTGGAGTTAAGTTCCGTTAGTGAGCTGCCGTTATCTCTTAAAAATTACCATTTTGCCCATTCCAATATACCCTTCTACCGTAACTAACTTTTCTTATATACCCTTCATATAGCAAATACTTTTCTTATTTGCCCTTCAAATATTAATTAATTAATTAACACAGTCGGGAGCGAGCAGATGAACGGATGAGATCGATCACAGCTAAACCAACCTTGGTGGCTGAGGCATAGTTAGTTAAATTCGGATTTGGCAAAATTCGGTAACGGATATAATTCGGATAAAATTCGTCTTTTAATTTTTAAATTCGTTGAAAAATACGGTAATAAAAAACGGATTCGGTAGTTATTCGGATACGTGATTTATATGGGTATTATACGTTCACCACTTAAAAATTCGGGATCAAAATATAATTTTTATAAATTCGGTATTATACTATATATATTATTATAATATTTAATATATAAATTAAATATATAAATTATTATATACTAATAATATATAAGAGTTTATATATTATAAAATATTAATAATAATTATAAATTTATAAATAAAATATTATATATAATATTTCTAAATATAATAAATAAATATAATATGTATATATCTTTTAAATAAAATTATATATATAAATATATAATATATAATATATATATATATATATATATATATATATTATATATATAGTTTATATATATATAGAGGAGGTCCACGGTGAGGCCTTCCTCGCTCGTTCGTCCACGAGGCCGAAACTATGGGCCTCTGACCGGGCACGACCCAAGGGCGAGGGCGCGTCGCGGTCGGGCGTCCGCGAAGGCGAGAGCGCGCCACGCTCCGGCGTCCGCAAGGGCGTGGGCGTGGTGCGGTCGGGCGTGGTGGGGGAGGGGTGCTGGTTGCGGGCGACCCACAGGACCATGATCTTGCAGGCGGCGTCAGTGCTCTCGTGCATGAGGCTGGTGACCACGGCCTTGGGCCGGCCAAGGCGGCGGCGGAGGAGCCGGTGCCGGCCAAGGCGGCGGCGGAGGTGGAGGACGACGAGAGCGGCGAGAGGGGTGGTGGTCTGGGAGGTGGTGGTGATCTGGGAGGAGATGAGGCGAGGTGGAAGCGGAGGAGCCGGTGATCACGTTGGGAAAGAAAGAGGATAACTTAAGGAATTAACATAATAAGATAAGGGTAAAATAGATATTTTATATAGATTTTAACTCTAGTATATATTTAAATCATGTTTAACTCGAATTAAGCTAACAGGGAATAACTGCGGGAGTATTTTGGAATAACGGTGGACCATATGAGGGGCATTTTAGAATGAAAAAAAAAGTAGGGTAGATCGGATATTTTTAGACGCATGAGGGGTACATAGGCAATTATCCCTTTTTTTTGAGTTTTTTTTTTCTTTTTTCAAAGAAAAGAACAAACAAATAGATCACAATAAAAAAAAAAAGATTAAATTACAGAAAATTTTTCTATCAAATATCAATATCCGTTGTTTCACTTTTCTTCTATATCATTCAAAAACCTACACTTTGTCTTTTTAAAAATAAAAAATATTTACGGGTGAATGTACTATGACAAAATAATCAAATTGTCCTTTATCCTCTTCGTCTCCTTTTCCATCCGAAGCTTCTCCGCCGTAACCGCAGCCTCTCCTCCTCCGTTCTTTGCGCCTCCCTCGACCCTAACTCCGACTTCATTTCCTCCACCTACTCCCCGGTTCCTCCAGCACCCTCGTTGCTCCTTATTTTGGTGACTATAGGAAGAAGATCGGGGTGGGTGTGGACGGAAAGGTGGGCGAGTGTGAGGGTGAGGCAGCTGAGGAGGGCAAGGGCATGCGTGTGGGTATGGACAGAAAGGTGAGCGAGGGCGAGGCGGCGGCCGACGGCATATGTGTGGTCATGGATGAAAGTTTCAGGAGTATTTTAAGTATAAAAATTAAGATATAAACGAAATCTTAACGAAATGCTGACGACGAAAATCGAAATAAATATTTTTTGTTTTTTAAAAGGATAAAATGTAGATTTGTAAATAGCAGAATAAAAAAAATAAAAAACAGATATTGATAAAATTTTTTTTTTTTCTAATTTAGCCTACAAATAAATGGTACTAGCTGGGTATATATACATATTAGGCGGCTTATAGGTCACAGAACATGTGACGTGGCAGTATATTATCCTGGCATTGCATCGAGCCAATCAACGCCGTCCATCTCAATTTATCTTAATTAATGAATGGCTAATCCAAGAAGAAAATACTTATCATGAGAGTGACATATCAAGAGCAAAAAGATGAGAAGTACAGGGAGAGGGTCTATTTCAGTTCCCATTTCTATACATGAGTAAAATATTATACTTTGTATATTCTTTTTCTGTGCATTAAATGAATCTGTCGTTCATCAGCAAACTTTAAATAATATAAATGAATCCTGCGATTGACGAGTAGATTGACGAGTAGATCATGCTCTATATATATATAGGTAAACTAGTCCAAGAAGAAAATACTTATCATGAGAGTGACTAATCAAGAGCAAAAATGTGAGAAGCACAGGAATGACAATGGAGCGAGATGAGGAAGAGGGTCTGTTTCAGTCCCCATTGCCATAAATGTGTGAAATTATATTTTTTGGCTATGTTTGGTTCGAATATAAGTAAGAACTGTTTATTTCAAACATAGGTACAAGCTCAGATATAAGTAAAAACTAAACTAATTTTGCATTTAAATGAAAATTGGGTCCTTCTTAGAAATACAGTAAATAGTGTTTGGATGATTAGACTAAAATAAGAAGAATAAGAGTTATAATTTTAAATTAAAATTATTTTATCTAATAAATTAACATCTGAATATTACTTAAAAATTATTTAATAAATTAATAAATTTATTAGTTATGAATATTGTATAAGATAATAAAATTATAGTAATGAATTAATTAATTATAAAAAATAATTTAAATTTTAATTAGTTAGTAAATTATTTTAGCGAGGTAACTAGAAAGAAAATAATTAGAATAATAGAAACATTAATGGTTGATCAATATAAATACTAGTATATAAATAAATATATTAAATTATTAATAATTAATTAATTAATAATAAATTAATTAATTATTTTATTATTTAAGTAATAAATAATGATTTAAATATATTAATTAATTAGATTAATTAATAATTTAATATTATAATTAGACTTTAATTAGCCTTATTTTCATATGGGAACAAGCATATTCCAGAAAAATGAGTGGAATAGCAGTTGCAGTATTATTCCATCTTATTTCAAAAATTCGAGAACTATTATTCTCGAATACTAAACATGACGTAAATGAGAGAACAAGGACTTATTTCTTTTCTTGTTTCCGAATCAAACACTGTCTCCATATTCTATTTGTTTGTACAGAATAAATCTGTCGTTTCTTAGCAGATTTTGAATAGTGTAAATGAATCTTACCATTTACGAGCAGATCATGCTTATATCGATTATAGGCAAACTAGCATCGCATGAAATTTTCCATCCCATGAAAAACTCACAAGTTTTTTAAAAAATATTTGTAATCAATTCATTAGTGATTTAGAATTTAGGATTTAAAGTCTGCCACGACAAGCGAATTGAATGGTGCGTATACTGCACACGTCAGACGTCACGTGGCTTCTGCTGCGCCTAATTATTTGGATTTGGAATTGAAAAATGCACATCCTATATATTCTAAATAAAATAAAAGAAAAACTTAAAAAAAAATTCATGTGGTTTCATAATTTTTCATTTTAGTATTCTATAGTTTAAAGTTTATCAAGTTAGTATCCTGTGATTTTTCACTTTATTACTTTAATACCCTGTGGTTTAAAGTTTATCAAGTTAGTACCTTGTGGTTTTGCATTTTATCACTTTAGTACCCTGTGATTTCACACTTTATCACTTTAGTATCCTGTGATTTAAAAAACCACAGGGTACTAACTTGATACAAAATTAAAACCACAGAGTACTAAAGTGATAAAGTGCAAAACCACAGGTACTAACTTGATACACTTTAAACCACAGGGTACTAAAGTGATAAAGTGAGAAACCACATGATACTAACTTGATACATATTAAAATATAGGGTACTAAAGTGAAAAAAATTGAAACCACAAGAAAGGCTTTTAAAGTTTTTCCTAAAATAAAATAAAATGAAAATAAAAAAATAAAAAAATTTGTGGTCTCTTCTCGGTAAAGACTCTTCGTACAGCAGAGCATCATCGCTGACCATTTGGTGGGAAGTTTCATCACAGCATGTGTGTTTATTAATATTGAAAAAAATTAAATTGAACATTAACTTAGGCTTGGATTGCTATACTTTCATGAATATAAATTATTTTATTCATAAATTTTCGACCGTTAGATAAAGAGATGTATGGTTAGGATAATAATGATCCTTATCGAATGAAAATTATTAAAGGAATAGATCTAATAGTCAAAACTTATGAGTACAAAATTGTCTATATTTATAAAAGTATAGTAACCACAATCCCGATGACTCTTTGTCCTTTTTTGGACCAATTAGTAACCATAATCCCGATGACTCTTTGTCCTCTTCTGTTAGAGAATTTTTTCTTTTTTTGTCTTATGTATCAATTCCGCACAATAATCTTACTTGTGTTAGTGTTCATGACCCACACTGGTGGGTCACTTCACTCCCTTTCGAGAGTGATGAACTTCGAAAATAATTTGTTCTGTCGGTTTTCACATGTTAATAATAATAGAGGAAGGTGCAGATGGCTTGGCTGGAACTGCATTGACGGGTCGGTCTATCTGAACATGTTTAGGATTGACCAAACCATATTACGAAGTGACTCCAGTGACTTTTAAATAGTGTTAGATTATGATTTATTGGTTCAAGCATCACATTGTAAATATTTAATTATTATTTTTAATTTTATTATATATATATATATATTATTTTAATATCATATTTAATTATAAAATAATAATTTTTAGACTAAATTTAGTAGATATAAATTTTCAAGTTTTACATTTTATAAAACTAATCCGTGCTAACAGAAAATAAAATCAGTTAAATTAATTTTAAGCCGTTGGATTTTAATATTACTTGATAAAAAATCTGGCTAGTTTGATTAAAATCGAACCAGTTAACTGGTTTGATTGTTGAATCGTTGGCTCGAATAGGTTGAAACGATTTTTTGACTTATCCAATTCATAGAATCGAATTGAATTGCTTTATAGGTAGGATAATGGTTGGATCGGTTGAATCGGTTGGTTCGATCTGATTTTCAAATCAATTGTTTTTACTATGAAAGCAATTTAGCAGCTGAATTTTTTTTAAAAAAATATATTTTTAATTGTTATATATGGCAAGGTTACTGTACTATTAGAAACACAACAGTCTTTGTGTTCCTAACTTTCTAATAATCCATTCAATTATGATTAGTGGTCTCTTCTCCGTAACGACCCTTCGTACAGCAGAGCACCATCGTTGACCATTAGATAGGAAATTTCATCCCATGTTACTTAATTCGCGAATTATTCGTGAATTATTGAAAATTCGAATTAAACGATCCATTTACAAAATTTTTTCAAAGATAGAAAATTATTCGTGAATTTTTGGACCAACCGAATAATTCGCGAATTATTTCCGAATTATTAAAAATATGAATAAAAAATATATAATTTTTATATTTAAATATAGATTATTTTATATTTTATATTTTATACCGAATCCATTTTTTACGCCGAATTTTTCAACGAATTTAAAAATTAGAAACCGAATTTTATGCGTATTATACTTGTACCGAATTTTTGCCGAATCCGAATTAACTAACTATGGTTTCATCCCAGCACAGCACGTGTGTTCATTAATATTTAAAAAAATCAAATTGAGCTTGGACTTAGGCTAAGGTTACTATACTTTTATGAATATAAATTTTTTTACTCATAAATTTTCGACCGCTAGATGAAGAGATATACAGTTAGGATGATATTGGTCCATAACGGATGGAAATTATCAAATGAATAGATCTAACAGTCGAAACTTATCAGTACAAAGTGGTCTATATTTATAAAAGTATAGTAGCCATAATCCCGATGACTCTTTGCCCTCTTCTGGACCAATTAGAAACTATAATCCCGATGACTCTTTGTCCTCTTCTGTTAGAGGATTTTTTTCCTTCTTTGTCTTCTGTATCTATTCCGCACAATAATCTTACTTGTGTTAGTGTTCGTGACCCGCACTGGTGGGTCACTTCACTCCCTTTCGAGAAGGATGAACTCCGAAAATAATGCGTTTTGTCGGTTTTCACACGTTAATAATAATAATAGAGGAAGGTGCAGATGGCTTGGCTGGAACTGTATTGACGGGTCGGTCTACCTGAACATGTTTAGGACCGATCAAACCATATTACGAAGTGACTCGAGTGACTTATAAATATTGTTAGATTATGATTTATTGGTTCAAGCATCACATTATAAATATTTAATTANTATTATTTTAAACTTTATTATATATATATATATATATATATATATATATATTTGTTGAGCCAATTAGACGCGGACAGATGGTACACCCGTATTCCCTTCAAGAGCATCAATCTTGCTGTACACCAGGAGCACCGGAAGAGAAACCATTGCGCCAATTAAAGGAGGTTACAGTAACCGCAAGCAATTGCGAGCAGTTCCGATCGGCTGAAAGTGGGCTGAAAGTGGTTTGGAGAATTAGGAGTAGTGGCCGATCATGCACAGATAATAACTGATCACAAAGGGCGATCTATAAATAGGTCAATAACGCCTAAAAATGGGTTTTTTTCCTGCGAACAAAAGACCGCCCTTATTTCCTCACAATTTTCTGTATTTTCTAGTAGTAGTCTACTTGTAATTTTCTCTTTCCCGTATTTACTGTTCTTCCTAGGAGTAGTTTAAGTAGATTGACTTAGTCTGCATGCCATCCGGCACACTCGACCCCTGTACTTCTCATCAGTGAATATAGAGACATTCGGCTCTTCAAGCTGATCGATCCCTATGTTCTTTAGCCATTCGGCTCATCAGCCGCCGTACATTCGGCTCATTCGGCCGAACCGAATTTACTGTAGAGTTTTCGAACCCGGCTGATCCGATCCCTCATCAGCCGAATCGCTTGATCGATCGAATGGCGCAAACTTCGAGGGTCAGTATCATAAGCCGTTTCCATCCCGACACGCTCTACGAGGAGGACCTTTGACCCGGTCGAGGATCGGAGATTTTCGGCCCGAACAATATTATTTTAATATCATATATAATTATAAAATAATAATTTTTAGACTAAATTTAGTAGATATAAATTTTTAAGTTTTACTTTTTTTAAAACTAATCCATACTAACAGAAATAAAATTAGCTAAATTAATTTTAAGTCGTTGGATTTTAATATTACTTGATAAAAAATCTGGCTAGTTTGATGCGTAGAGGCGGTTTAAACCAACTCTATAAAATAATAAAAATAAAGGCGGTTTAAACCGTCTCTATGATACGACATTAATAGGGGCAGTTTAAACCGCCTCTACGTTATTAGGAAATAAAAATAACATTATAAAAAAATAAATAAATAACTATATTGATGTGGTTCAAACCGCCCCTACCGGACCGCATCTGTCATTCCCCGGCGGTCGGTCAAACCGTCTCTACGTCTGTAGAGACGCTGTCTACGCCGGCGGTTTAGAGACGGTCGCTGGAACCGCCTCTACAATTCTTGGAGGCGGTTTAGACCGCCTCTACAAGCGTGTTTTCTTGTTCACCCTAACCCTCTATAACGACTCAACTCTGTTATATATAACAATTTTTGGTCTTTGGATTAAGATACGTATTCATAAATTTTCTGTCGTTGGATGAAAGGATGTGCGGTTAGAATGATAGTGGTCTCCAATTAGGATAATAGTAGTCCTCGAGAATTGAGTGGGTGGTTAATTGAATAGTATGATTTAACGGATGGAAATAGTCCAAAGGGTAGATTTATCTGCTGAAAATTTATGACTAGATAGTGCGTACGTAGTCAATACTATGCAATTATACTTTTTTNTGAATAGTATGATTTAACGGATGGAAATAGTCCAAAGGGTAGATTTATCTGCTGAAAATTTATGACTAGATAGTGCGTACGTAGTCAATACTATGAATCTATACTATTTATTATAATATTACTGTGAATTTCTATATATCGTTATTTCGTGGAATAGTGAGATTATCGTAAATGATAAAAGTTTGATTTTTTCTTTTTTATTTTTAAAGAGTTTTCCATCGCCACTTGATGCAGTTAAAAGTACGTATAGCTTTTCAAAAAAATATTTTATTAAATTTTGACTAGTAATCTTATAATAAATAGTATAGATTGTAAACTCGAATGATCTAGTGATCATGATTGTAGCGTTAACCAAAAAATCAAAGCCGTAATTAATTTAGAGTTTGAACAATTAAATTTGTGCATGGATGTGAACCCCTACACTCACAGATTGAAAAGAGGGGTCTTGGACTAAAACACCACGCATGTTACCTGAAAATGTTAATTCCATTATTGAAATCCAAGAACAGTTATAATAGCAGAGACAGCTAAATAATATCTCCCAGGGTCACAAACACAATCATCACAGTACAAGAGTTTTCCTTCATCCAAGAAGCCATCATTATTGTAACAAGAGTTGCAGTGAAGATGGTGCAGGTATGCAGATAATAACTAACGACGTTTTAAAGTATCGACAAAACTAATCCCGATGCTTGTAAAAATATCGAGCAACGAATCATTAAGTAAACTTGTCGAGATAAATGTACCGACTCTTTAATATAGCGTCGAACACTATAACAAAATTAGGTTATAGCGATACATTTTTGAAAATTTTTGTGTAAATATTTTATTTATGTCAAAATTTTTAAAAAATTCTACTAAAACCTAAATATAAAATTCAATCCAACCAAAAATAAAATATTACTCTACTCAACCCACTCCACCCAGTCCATTCGTCCCGATTACAAACAGAAAAGAAAAAAAAAAAGAAAAATAGATCCCATCTTTCTTTCTTCCCTCACTCAATCTGTTGAAACCCTAGACGAAGAGCCCCCCGCTCTCCTCCTCCTCTGTGCCGCAGCCAACGAGGTAGGGTTCCGACGGTTGCTAAATACTTAAATAAGTGTTGGTAAATTAGCAGTATTTTTTTAAAATTATACCGACACTCTTAAAGTGTCACTATATACCTAGCGATCCCACATATAGCAACACTTTTAAAAAGTGTCTGTAATTTAGTCAGCAGCACATTTTTTTACTTGTACCCATATTTAAAAATGTTGCTATATAGCGTTTTTGTTGTAGTGGAAAAATTTTTATCAGTATTTCATAAAAATATGTTTATTGGCGACGCTTAATTACGGTGTTGGCGTATGTCAAATATTGAAGACGCTACAGAATAAAGTGTCGTCTGAAACATATTTTGTTCAAGAGATTATTTTATTATTTTTTCTATTACCTCTTAAATTAGTGCAAGTAGTATTATTATTCACCTGATATCCATCATGCACCTAAATTCATCTTTTTGTTATAATAGTGAATCAGTGATAAGCTACTCTTAACCCGGAGTTCCGGAGTTCAAATTGCTCCTTAGCGTGAGTCTGACTTTTCATTTGAATTTGGACTCTAATCACCGGCTTGATTCGATCATGTTTAATAAATCTGATCTATTTATGAATACTAATAAAAAGAAAGGAAAAAAAAAAAGGTTGATGCTTTGGGCACTGTATATGTGTCTCCTGTATCGCAGCTAATTTGTTGGCTCTCCGATGTAAATCAATCTGTGTGGCCAGACTTACATACCATCACATCAGCAGCTTTTCACTATTGAACCTTTTCAATAGTGAAAACTCAATTATCATAAAATAAATGATTCGACAAGGTTAATTTCATAGCTAAGGTCTTATTTGGCTACTAAAGATGGTGTTTTAGATTACACTAATTTAACTGACTCGTCCAATTTGATCTTAAATATATGAGCAAATCATACAACTGGCCATTGTTTTCTTTTTTCTTTTTCTTTTTTTTTGAGAGATAGATAGCACGCTACCCGCTTCGTTTATTTCATTTAGAAATAAACTTAACTGGAAATGTGAATCAATTAAAATTCGAACTTGGGTTTCCGGTACTCACTACCAAACCCTTTGCCACTTGCTCTAGAAACATTCGGTAAAATTAGCCATTGTTAATCGGTGATTACCAACCATGAACCAAATTATATATGAACCTAGTGTGGAAATGCGGTAGCTAAATGCATTCATTAAAGACCACTATTAAAAGTGTTGCAATTTCTTTCTTTCTTTTGAGTTGGCTACTCAACTTTTTAAAAATTTGATTTTGTTATCCAAACTTTCAAGTCATTTGATTTGAACCAGTTAATTAATGACATCTTGACTTTAAAATTTTTTATTATTTATCTTTATAGATTTAGTTAATGCATTTCATACAATTCTCACAACCGTAAATTTACTATAGTAATCAATAAACCTAAATTTTAAATCAAAATATCATTGACTAATTCAAATCAAACAAATTGAAAATGCTGGATAAAAAAATCAAAATTTGAAAAGATTGGACAACCGACTCAAAATGATTCATAGTTCAGATAAATCCTGTACGCTTTCACCTTCATAATATAAATTTACCAACAAATCACCTTAGCATTTCTTAATTAGATTCTCAAGAGGAACAATGAAAAGTGGATTAAGTATAGTTTTGTCTCAAATGGGAACCGGTGATGTGACAAGTGCCTTTTTATTATGATGCCTTTTATATATGACTAGTTAGATGTTAGTTAATAAACAGTTATATTATATTTTTAAAAAAATTTATTTCATTTAAATAGGATATAAATATTTTTAAATTAATTAGCACTAGATCCGAGAATTTGTGTAGTTAACTTCTTCAGACGACACGCATAATATCTATACCTATACATTAATCTTCATGACTAAATCCTATATATACCCACCTCCTTAATTTGGAAAAGAGTAGGGACTACTCTTTTTTTTCTCATTTAATTATTGTCTTATAGAAATAATTTTAATCATCTATTTGCATGACATGCGACTTCTTTTGAATAAAGTTAAATAGTTTTGTTGAAATGATTAAATTTTTTTTCATTATAGTTTTATTTTTTAAAATTATTTGTTTATAATGTAGACTATATTTACTATTGTTTGTACTAAATTGATATTTTATTTTTTACAAATTTTCATTTTAACAGAGTATTTATCCGCCGTAACGAGCGGGTCACTACACTAGTTAAATATTAAAAGTAAGAGATGCGAGTAAAATGGTGGGGTTTAAAATTAACCAAAGTGGAAGCAAAGGACAAAGCAGTGGAGTTATAAAATTCAAGGGTAAAAGTTACCAAACTGCTCCCCTAGTTTCATTTTATTTCTTAATCTTTCGAAGTTAGATACTTGATGTTCTAAAATTTTAAAAAATTTTACTTTAGTCCTTTTATGCATTACTATTTAGAGAGTAAATTATTGCTTAATCTTGTGTATCAGTATATTCGTAGCTTTTTGACCCTTTTATCATATCTTATATATTTTACATTTNTTAATCTTGTGTATCAGTATATTCGTAGCTTTTTGACCCTTTTATCATATCTTATATATTTTACATTCCATCATTCGATGACTTAGATATATATTTTTTATTTAAAATAGATCATTTAATTGAAAGTATCATACAATGGATTAAAAATTGATGGATTTATGGCGTTTCAACTTTTACTATGATAAGCAATAAAATAAAATATTTAAAGTTTTAACTTTTACAATTATTTTTTTCTAAATTTTATTTATACTTTATAAAGCTCTATCTTTAAACAGAATTGCTAAATAGATAACAGGTTTCGTTATCGGTCGAAAATGAATTACTCTATTTTTTAATTCTGATACATGCGGGTGATAGTGTGAAACGCGAATTTGGACCAATTAAATTGGATTAAAAAAGTCCAAGTAAAAAAAATAAAGGGTTAGAGTTACATAATTAGAGAAAGAAGCCAATTAGATTTCAAATTCTCCAAATTTGGTAAAACTAAAGGTCTCTTTTGTGTCACATTCAATTAATGGAATATAATAATGGGGAAAAAAAAAACTAATTAAGTGTCGGTTTAGGATAAGAAACATCCCAATCACAGGCCTAATTTCATACAAAATAATCCACTAAAGCAGTAAAGCATATGATGAGGACATTAATAAGCAAATAAGCATACAACAAAGCGCTTGTTTAATATCGATAGTCACCTAATGCTATAAGCCAAAATAGAGTAGGATAAAAGTAAACAGAAAGGTGCTTTTTCATATTTCAGTAGGATCGCAGAAAATATATTATTATCGATTCACCGGAAGATACATAATATGATATTTCTTATGATTCTCTTTTACTAACTGTACCTAGCACAACTAGCGAAAAATTTATCGGTTGGTATCTATGATTCCAAGCTCGAAGTTTAGTCGCTTCTGAACTAACCTAACTAGTTCGATCAGTTCAATCGTGACCCACCATCAAAATTATTTGATTCAAACCATAAATTCAGATTGGCTTTTAATTCTACTTTTTCATATTTTAGTAGGATCGTAGAAGATATATTATTATCAATTCACCGGAAGATGCGTAATATGATATTTCTTATGATTCTTTTTTACTAACCATACCTAGCACAGCTAGCGAAAAATTTGTTGGTTGGTATCTATGATTTCAAGTTCGAAGTTTAGTCGCTTCTGATTTAACTCAACTAGTTCGATCAGTTCAATCGTGACCCGCCATCAAAATTATTTGATTCAAATCATAAATTCAGATTGGCTTTTAATTCTACTTTCTCATATTTCAATAGAATAGCAGAAAATATATTATTATCAATTCACCGGAAGATGCGTAATATGATATTTTGTATTTCGTATGATTCTTTTTGACTAATCATACCTAGCACAGCTAGCGAAAAATTTGTTGATTGGTATCTATGATTCCAAGTTCGAAGTTTAGTCGCTTCTGAATTAACCTAACTAGTTCGATCAGTTCAATCGAGACCCGCCATCAAAATTATTTGATTCAAACCACAAAACCAGATTGGCTTTTGATTCTGCTTAGACCAAGTTGAAAATTTTTATCCTCTAACTTTGGTCTAAAGAATGATAGTATAGTATTTTATAACCAAACAGGCTACTAAGATTATGAGATTTCTATACAATATAATTAAATTTAATTATTAATAAATTATTGTACTAATGATGATATTACTAGTTGAACCTAGCTAGTGGTTTAACCACTAACCCAATGAGTTAACTTAGACACATACCTATGAATGGACCCTAACTAGGAATGTCAAAATGTATGAATATCCGAGGTTTTATCTCTACATGATCAGAATCCAAACTCGAATCTGAATCAACCTAAAACTGTATTTATTATATAATATGTAGAAATTTAAATTTATGCTTTAAAAATTTAGATCTGAGCTCGAGTTCAATTTCGGGATGTCATTTTTTTGTTAGTTATGGATGTTTAGAATCAAAGATTTCGGATTTAAGTTTGGGTTTTGATTTTGGTAGTCGAGTTTGGATTAGAATTTTCGAAGATTTGCCCCCAAACTGATTCTTTGACATCCCTAACTCTGACAAAACAGTGATCAATCATTGACTAGATTCTAAATACATGTTTAACTAAAGGCTAAAATATAAAAAAAAAAATTCTGTAAATACCTATGTTTTCACTTTTTTTTTTCTGCCTTTTAAAAACTTGTATTTCTCAAAATTTTAGAAATAATTTTAGAAGGTTACGGCGATAATGTAGAGGGTGAAATGATCAAATAATTCTTTCATATTTTATAAGAAAAAAAAAGTTTTTTACTGTTTTCTGTCATTTTAAAAAATATTTTTAATATAAATTAGAAGAAAGAAAAAACGACGATGAAATTCTCAAGAAGAGAATGCATCAATTTAAAATTGTAAGAAATAATATATAGATATTTAAAAGTCAAAAAAAAATTAATAAAATTAATATTTATAAAACAAATTTCTTTACTTTAGCCATAAGTAAAAGAAGAATCCAACTTTGCTATCAAAGAATTAAAATAGGCTTGAAAATGACTTATTTGTGGGTTCCAACTAGGAAGGGAATTTATTAGACAATAGAATTAGATAGAAGAGCAATTTACTTTTTAACCCTTGTCATCATAGCACCCAAAAAAGGTGCTTCTCTTATTAATTACATGGTACCTTTATGTGTGCAAAATTACACAAGGACACCTTTAAGATTGAAATTTGCATGTATATCCTTTGAAATAAATGCTAACATTATTTTTATATCATTTATTTTTTAATTTATTGAATAACATGGTATTCTAGTTAATTCTGCCCTTTCATCATTACTCAAAGCCCCAAAGTTTTTTTTTTTTTGTTTATCCCCTCTTTAATATCCAACTCTCTATTTTACCTATTTTATATAACTTTTTTTTATCAGTGATATGGATAGATATGTTGACAGCAAAAGTTCATGGGGTTTACTTAAGCTGTATCATTTTTTGAAATAAAAAATCTAACTTTTAAAATTCTGTACTAATTAATTAATCTTATAGTGTTTTGAAATAGAGACCTAATTTTTGAAAGTTTCAATTTTATTATTTAACTTTTGAATATTGGAAAGATTTTTGAGAGAGCAATAATATTCTATAAAAATTTTGCAAGTACTCAAAGAGTAGATAGTGAAATCAAAACACTAAATATTCATATTTTAGATATTACTGCAAAAATATTACAATCTTCAATAATAAAATTAAAACTTTTTTAGTTTATGTACCTACCCTATCATAAGATAAGTTATAGTTCAGATGTGTTCTATACAGTTTTATCTATACGAAAATAAAAGAATAATGCTACTCATACTATGGATAGCTGCAAAACTTATATCCATAATTTTTTTTGTACCATATTAGCTCACTTGTCTTTTTTTTTTCTTTTTTTTTCCAATTAAAACCTCACAATTATTGGATTAAAGGTGTAAAATGTATGTTCCTTGGAAGGGCTCTACAGGTAGCATTTTCCAAAACAAAAACCTTTTTTTTTTTTTTTTTTTTTTTTTTTGCATTGAACACCATGTTGAGAGAGCAGGGGCCCAAATTGAGCTGGGAGAAGTTGGGGGACTTATTTGTAAATGACCTTTTAAAAGTCACAAGTTTTACTGTTTAATTTGGTCAAAGTAAGTTGTTGCTTAGAGGATGACACTGTTTGCTAAATTATCACCTTTTTTCAGTAAAATAAAAATCCTAATAAATTGAATCTTTATTTTGAGTGCTCGGAATTTTTGCTGATCAAAAGCTTCGAGTCATATGACTCATATTTTATCTTTTGGATGGTTTATGCAAATATAGTGAATTATAAATATATTTTTATACAAGAATTTAATTTTTAAATATTGTTTCTATAAAAATTCTAATATTTTTAAGTATATTCTTCTGATTTGTTACCGTTAGAGAACAGTTTATATTTTAACAATTAATAAGTAAAAAATATCAATTTATCATCACAAATATGTACCTAAAAAAGTCACAATAGTGTAATATAAGAGGGATAAAAATATCAAGTTATCTCATAAAATAATTAGAATTAAGTATTTAACATATGATTGAATATATCTTTATAACAGATTCTAACGACAACAACATATTTGAAAATATTAAAACTTTTATAGAAATAATATATGAAAGTTGAACTTTATAAAAATATATTTATAATTTATTATATTTACAGATATCCGTATGCAATTAATCCTTATCCTTTTATGCTCCACTTTGTTGCGACTTAAAGTAGAAGTTAAAGACGCAGGCGTAATAGAATTTGAGTCCCACCTCTTTAATTAAGGGAGATTTATTTCCAGATATCTATGATAACAATTGAATTTTAAATTCTTTTGGGGGACTTTTAAAGGCAAATAACTGGCTTGTAATCAATTTTATTATAATCACTTTTGTTGAATAACGCCTACCTCTAATTATATTTTAAGAAAAGAGTCAATGAGATAAAAGGGGCTGTTAATAACAATCATCAATAATCACTAGGCTAATCCGATGGTTGTCACTTCGATCTACAAATAAAAAATGCGACGATTTGATCGCTTTAGTACACTTTTAACAAAATAAGACGTTAGAATCACCGATATCTTGTCTTAATTCGAAAAAAAAGTGAAATAGTGCTATCTTTGTATCTAAAAGTGAATATAAATTTTATATTTTCTTCGTCCAAGAGCTAACCTTTTTACACTGATCTTATATATCAATCTTTTTTATTAATATTAAGAGTTCGGAAAAAAATATTTGAACTTTTGAATGAGAGGATATAAGATTTACATCCAATCTTTAAAAAGATAAAAATGAAACCACAAAACACTAAACTGATACATATTAAACTATAGAAATAATATTTATAGTTTTTCTTAAAAAAGAAAGAAAGAAAGAAAGAAAGAAAGATTGAGACACCAATGGCCAATTTGTTGATCATTTAAGCAGCTTTTCAGAAATTAAGCTTTTTGTTGTACGATGATGCATTGTGTAGAATCATTTCAACCTAAAGGCACTTTTTAAATGTGAGGCCAAACAACTTTACTCACAAGCGTTACAAGGATATGCAAAGAACAAATATTATATAATTTTTAGTTAAAAATTGACAAAATTCATCAGATTAATGGACTATTTTAAAATAAAACAACTATCTAGTTTTTAAAAATTTAATCTTTTAATTAGTTTAATTTGCATACTTTGACTTGAAAAATTAGATTAATTATCTTTTTAATAAATTTATCTTTGTGAGAATTATAGAAAGTGCACTAATTAAATCAGTAAATAAAACTATGCATTTAAATACTGAAGTTAAAATATTGTCAACCGACTCAAATGAAACAAATGGAAAAATTTGATTGTAAAATAAGAATTTTAAAAATTTAAATAGTCAAATTAAAATAATTCATATTTTAAATAAATTTTGTATATTTTTTTTCTAATTTTTACTCTTTTTAATTCGTACTTATGTTCAAGAGGAGGAATTCTACACTGTCACACTTGCACCACGTCATCAATAACAAGCCAATCACATTCCTTCTTTTCAAATAAAAGTACAATAAAAATACTTTTTTACAATCATGATGGGACATATATTTTTAAAAAAATTAATTTGATTGGTTTGTTACGCCACGTCACTAATATATCCGTTGCATTCTAGAATTTTTCGTTCAAGAGACCTTCTCAAACCTTCTTTTTTAAAAAAAAAAAAAAAAAATTGGGCTCCCTGAGTGCCAGCTATACATGTTCTACACCCGGTTCACGCATAACGTGGTACACGAATATCAACGCAGAGGGTTGCAATTCCGTGCGCCGGGCGCAGCAGAACCCGCACAGTTCAAACCAATGAACGCCGTGCTCCCGCGCCCCTCAACAGTGGCCTCTCATCTCCCCCGCCCACTCCCCTTCCTCCACGTGTACACGTTAATACACCAGTTAGAAGTTTTTATTTATTTATTTAATAATAAAAATTTGGAAATTTTGTACTCCCATTGACACGTCAATTTCTGGGGAAACCCAATCCCACCTCTGTTTGTTGAAACCCCATTTTGCCCCTTGGGTTTTCCCTGCGGTGGTAGGTACTGCAAGGTCATTTCCGTCATTTAACATCCCTGCTCCTCCATACAAAACCCCATCACGCCTCTTTTACTCGCATCCCTCACACCCCTCACAAGAGAGAGGGTTAGAGAGAGAGAGAGAGAGAGAGAGGGTGAGAGAGAGAGATCGGGGGGCGATGGAGAGCGATTTGAGGGAGAAGCTCCTGAGGGAGGAGGAGGGGTTGGATCGTCCGGCGCCGGAGGGGCCGGCCCCGGCGCCGGAGGCGAAGGAGGAGGAGGAGGAGGTGGCGGAGGGGGAGGAGGAGGAGGGGATCAAGAGGAAGCTGGTGGAGGAGAACAAGAAGCTGTGGGTGGTGGCGGGGCCGTCGATCTGCACGAGGTTCTCGACGTTCGGGGTGACGGTGATCACCCAGGCGTTCATCGGCCACATCGGCGCCACCGAGCTCGCCGCGTACGCCCTCGTCTCCACCGTGCTCATGCGCTTCGCCAACGGGATCCTGGTACGCCTCCGATCGCCTCAAATCTCCTCCGATCCTTCCCATCCTTCGATCGATCGTTCCCCTCCGCGCACTACTAGCGATCGATCGATCGATCCATCCCTAGTCCCCTTCGTCTTCCTCTCCTTCTCTCTTGCCTCGTCCCAAACCCGATCGACCCTCGGAGGAGCGATTCTGAGTGAAAAGTGTGCTCACGTAGCCCCTGCAATATTCCTATTTCACGATTTAGTCCTTAGGCTTTTAAAACTTACTGCCTGACCAAAAAAGACTACGGATTAATGAAACGTATAAGTAAAAAAAAAAGGGCCTAAATCGCAAATTGTGAACATACGGTGTCGGTTCGTGCATTTCACCGGAGAATATACGAGGGCTCTCTAGAATAGTTATCACTTACCAGCCATTTTTATATTTTATTAGGAAATTTATTTATAAGGGCACCGTCGAAAGCGTTAACTCAGCTAATTTTTTTTTTTCTGTAATAAATAAATAAATGAATAAACGGTTTGGATGAGTAGAAGTCGTCGACGTGTTTAGTTTCCATATCCCAACGCATAAAGAAGTCGGCGACGACTCTACTTTCCAACGCGAGAGTCGCGAGAGCTTTTGAACTACTTTGGTGCAAATTTTCATTGCGTGGACCGGTCGTACCACGTGGTCCGTCGACCGGTCTGGTACTTATGCAACACGTAGTCGTTATTAGCGATTGTCCTATTTCTCTTACATTATCTTTTCCAACAACTGTAGCCACGTGTTGGGTTTTCATTGGCCCGGTCTAATAAGTGAGCAAGGGAAAATTGCACGACACGATGGAGTTATTAAAATATTAATTGTGTGACACGGTGCAGTAGTTAGAGTATGCAATAACTTTAACTAAGTGGTTATCTACATGATAAGATCCAAATTTATTAGTTACCCTAAAAACGGTATTTTTGTCTTTCTCTTATATGATTGGAGTCTCACGGAGATGTATTTTTTGTTCTCGTTTTCATGGGTCGGTTGCAAACTTTTTTTGAAAAAAAAAATAAAAATAGAAAAATTAGTTACTGCACTAAACAATACAGTTTTGATTAAACCTAGGGCTATATGTCTCATGTCTTCAATTACGTAAAATTAAGTGAAAAAACAAATTACGAAATACGCAACTAAATATGCTTGACTAAAATATTCCAACAAATTTATATGTGCGTATATAATTTACTCTTTGCTATGGGAAAGTTATCGTTGGTATTTTGAAGTTTAAAATGGTGATTAAATTACTCTGTTCATATTTATATTCTATTTTTTTTAAAACTTATAAATGATTAAAATATAAAAATTAATTTAATATCTTGTTCAACTTACAAATGATACATAAATACTCACATGGCAAGAAAAGAATTATTTATTTAATATAAATTTATTAAAAGTAATTGTATTTTATTTTTTGAACTAAATTTATTTCTAAATGAAATAAAACGAAGCGGGTAGTGTGCTACATATCTCTCTCTCAAAAAAAAAAAAAAANCATTGCGTTTCGTGTGGTGAGAAAGTATGATGAAAAATATCATGTTTAGTATATCGCAATGAATTGGCTACGATATATTTTTTATGTGCTTGTCGAAAAACGTAGAAGTATATTTTTACATATTTTTATTTTAAGTTTATTTTATCTCAAAGTGCTACAGTTTTAATACCAAAGTAGGTCTAAATATAAAAAAATCGCTCAAATTTGTATTTTAAAAAAAATTATTTTTAGTAATTTAAATTTTCTAAAAGATGTAGCTGTTTTCACAAAAAATGTGTAGCTCTGTTTGTTATCACATTATTTTAATGTGTTCTTTTCTTCTCTTTTTGGCTGGGTGGGTCATAACGGTGACTCGTGAGTGCCAGCTATAACGGTGGGTACGGGGCAATGGTCGCTGCTCCGGAAAAATAAATGCCTAGAAACTAGGGTTTCATGTACCGCGTCAGTGCGATATAGCCAGGGGTTGGACCCGTGATTACGTGAATGATGATTGCAGCCTGTGGACTATGGAGTAAGGAAGCCAAGCTTTCATAATCTTTTTATTCTTTGGCCTCTACTCTCTACCACTATTCCCATATAGGCGGCTTTTTGTTTCATAGCTAGTGGGGTCGTTGTTGTTGTTTTAGAGCATATATATATATATATATATATATATATATATATATAGAATTGAGCTAGAATATTATCAAACGAATTTTTTTTGCCATCTATCTGTTTTCAATAATGGAGCCTGCAAATTGGCGATCGGCACAATTGAACATGATCTATACCACTTGAAATGTTTAGAAATTAAATTTCATACATTTTCGATATTATTCTCTTACCCATCGAATGGACACAAAAATGAACGGCTGAAAATAAATATTCTTTAAAAAATAATGATAGGAGTCTTGTAGTCAAGATCAAGAGTATAGATCTTATTTTAAATAGTTTAAAAAATTTTCTAACAAAAATTCAATTGATTTTGATATCTTTACACCGTTAAACGAGAAAACACCTCATATCGACCATTAAAATTACAAATTTTGAAACCCTTTGATCATTAGGCAAATGATGTCGAAAAGATTTCAAATTTGATTTCTAAACACTTCAAGTGGTATAGATCATGTTCAACGGTGCCGATCGTCAATTTGGAGGCTCTATCATAGAAAACAAATGGGTGGCAACGGAGCCCGCTATCGATAGTATTCTAGCTCAACTCTCTCTCTCTCTCTATATATACATATATATATATATATATATATATATATACACACACACTTATGAATTGATAATTGGAAATTTTCTGACCCGCCACGTAGCGGCGGGCGCAAGGGAGCGGGCGGAACGGGCGGGGACAACTTTAAATAACAATATTTAATTCTATATGTCGGCCCACAATCCATCAATATAAAAGAGATTCGATTTAAAATTTTAATTTAAATTTAATAAATTTGATTTAAAATTTTATTTTTTGTATGTGATAAGAACATACAAAATAAGAAAGTTAGAAAAAGAAAAAAAGCAAGAGGAGAGAGAGAGAAGAGGAGTGGGTTCACAGGAAAAAAAAAAGTCAAAAAAAAAGCCTGCTCCGCGCCGGCTCAAGCTCGCGTGCTATCCGCGCCCGCTCTCCTCCGTCCCCGCCCGCCCGCTCACGTCCGCCCTTCATGTGGCGGGTCAGGGAACTTCCGATTTCCAATTCATAAGTATAGAATTAGAAGTTTCCTAACCCGCCACGTGGCGGGTGGACGCGAGGGGCGCAAGGGGTCGGGCGCGAGCGAGCGGAGGAAGCGTGGGCGGCGCCGCAGGTGCGGCAGTGGCGCAGGGGGTGGGTGGGTGCTCGGGCAGTGGCGCGTCGCGTGCGCGGGCGCGGACTCGATCTCGCGCGGGCTTTTTTTTTTCGCTTTTTTTTTTTTTTTTCTATGGACCCACTCCTATCTTTCTCTTTTTTGATTTTTTTTTCCTATTCTAGCTCTTCTTATTTTAGAGTATTATGACCACATACCAAAAAATAAATTTTAATTTTAATTTAAAATGAAAATGAAAATGAAAATTATTATTAATGATTTTTGAATATATTGCTTAACTTTGTATATTTAGTTAGTATATTTTATATAATTATTATAATTAAATGTATTTAAAAAAAATTAATTATAGTGTTTTTTATGAAAATAGATTATTTATATCTAAATAATTATAAAATTAAAATTAATATTTAATACATATAATCTAAAATATTTAAAAATTAGGCATAAATAATTATATATTTTAAAGTTTAATTATAATTAAAATACAAATTTATGAGTTTACAATCTGAATCCAAACGGAATGTTAAGATCACTATTATTGTTTGTAATCAAAATTTGCATATCTGATACAATTGATCGTATGTGAAAATGTCTCTAAAATTTTCTTATTTAATTAACTAAAATATATTGTTACTTACTTTATAAAAAATATATTTAATTATTTATAAAGAAGATAAATGAACCCGTTGCATAGTATGGATTTTTTAACTAGTAAATATTTATTTATGAAAAAGAAAAAAAATGCTGTAACTTATTTTCATCCTTGTATGTCCTAACATAGAATCTATGTATGGCTAATTTATTGCCTGTTACACAATTTATGGGTCGGTTTTTAACATACTGGTAACAAAAACAGAGGTAGTAGCCCTGGCACTTCCCTTCGAATAGATGTAAGTTCTCCGTTTTTATTCGAAATATAATACATCTATAGTGTGCAGAGGTGAGCAGGTTTATTTTTGATTTGTCTTTTGCTTTAGATTGCGGTCAGAATTTTCTTTTATATACTAATCACATCAACGTTAGCATTATATATAGGGTTAGTTGCATACATGTTCCCGCAAACATAGTAAATTGCAAATATATTTTTGTGAAGTTCAATTTTTTTAAGTTATCTTTGCAAAGATTCTAATGTTTACAGATATATTACGCTGGTATGTTACCGTTAGAAAATTGTTTATATTTTTAATTTTGTCATTACAAATATGATTCTTTAAAAGTTATAACAAAATAATATAAAAGGGGTAAAAATGTCAAAAATTAATTCGGATAAAGTATTTAACTTATGGTTAATTAAATATTTCTAACAAATTTTAACGGCAAGAATAAATCTAAAAATATTAAGATTTTTACAGCAATAATTTATAAAAAGTAAATTTTACAGAGATGTATTTGTAATTTATTATATTTGCGGGGACATGTATGCAATTAGCTCATATATATATATATATATATATATATATTAAAAAAGTGCCCTTTAAAATTTATCTATAGATGATCAAATGTTCTTGTTGATTTTAATTTTATCCTTTTTTTCTCTAGGGTTTACTGGTGACATTGAATTTAAAAAAATATTTTGTATATTAATTGATAAATTTGAAAATTTTTAATAGCAGTAGGGAACATATAAGCAACAGCGCCTATTAAAAAGAATGAACAAAGGGAAAGTGGGGACTACGCTATACATTTTCAACTAAGTTTGAAACTTTATTCTGAAAAAAGAATAAACAAATATCATGCTCTTCAAAATAAAGAATAATATGTTATATTAAAAAAATATAAATATAATTCACAAAGCGATAGTTTCGTTAAAGAGTGTCCTCGTCCTCGTGTCTAGTTTAAAAGAGTCCTTACAAGTAAGTTTGGTGTTTGGTGGCGAGCAAAAGTAGTAGTTGGGAGAAATAAGGGAGAAATAATAAAAATAATAAAATTAATAATAATAAAAGTAGTAGTTGGGAGAGAACACGTGACGAGTCTCTCTCCAATGTCCCGACTCGTCAAATTTGTTTTTTTGTTCCCTGCATCTGGTGCAACCGTACCTGTGGAGAAAGTGACNTTTTTTTTTTTTTTTTTTTTTTTTTTTTTAAGATATAGGTAGTACGCTACCCGCTTTGTTTATTTTATTTAGAAATAAATTTACCAAAAAATGTAAATCAATTAGAATTCGAATTTAGGTCTCTGGTACCAACCACCAAGTCTCTTATCACTTGCTTTAGAGATGGTCCTTATCACTTGTTCTAGAGATGGTCGTAAAGTGACTTTTTTTCCCACCTATCTATAACAGTATTTTCTTAGTTTTCTGATGTGTAACAACGAGGTATCATAAATATTTAAACTATAAACTATTATAAATCATTTTAATCCGACCATTTAATCTTTCAAATTTTGAATTGTACTTTAACTTCGAAAAGTGAATATTTTTTTATCATTCTTTATAAAAATCGTGTAGTTATCATCACATTTTAGATTGCTGATTCTTGGCTTATTTTAAATTTTGGTGAAAGATGGTAGCATCTTTAATTTCCGATGGGGTGGAGTCCATTATTTGCATTTGAAATGAGATTTTTAGAAAATATAAACCCGCCAATTAATGAGAATTTCCAATCCTATGTGAAAATTATAGAATTTTTTATCAATGCTTCATTCTTAATAAAAAGAACATTCCAAGAAAGTGTCAATGGTATAGCCCAATAATTATTATTAAAAATAATACGAAATAATCATTGTTTTCTAAAAATTTAAGCTACAAAGGAAACAACCATTGTTCTCTCAAAATTTAAACTACTAAAGAATGGTGTTTATAAAATTTATGTTCAATATTTTTTTTATGTCTGGATCGAAATTTTTTTTTAAAGATCTAAGAAGTGGGCTTAATTAATTAATGGGAGGAAATTAAACAATACTAGAAGTTTGGCCATAAAGTAGACTTGAATTAAATAAAAAATGTTATTAAATAACATGTAATAACTGTTGTTTTTCAAAGCAGTAAGTTACTAGAGAGTGATATTTATATATTTTGTATTCAATATATTATTTGCTTATCTTAATAATATTAATGTTTGATATTCGTGTTGTGATTAGGAGAGATGAATCTTGACTTTGTGGGATATGATTTGTTTTGGAAAGATGTGTTTGTGGCTACGAGTATGATGATTGTTCGGATTTGTGGGGCGTACTCTGAAAATTCCAACTTAATTCTTTCACAATAATAGGATGGAGTTATTATAGCTTAAGTTTTAAGAAATAGTGTACGGGAGGGGGTTCGAGTAGGAGTTATGGCAAACGGTGCACAACCGTGGGGGTGCACCGGGTGTAGTACATAATCTCTCGTATAGTTTGGGTGCGTTATGTGGGTGAGGTTCTCGCGGACTCCTTCAGTTAGAAGGCAACAAAAGCATTAATGAGCCTGTGGCAGGATGGTAGTAGTAGTGGACCATAAATACACTGCAGGTAGAACCCTTTACCTCTGAATATTCCAAGATTAATGGTTAGTATGAGAAAGAAAAAAGAGAAATGCTACCTTTACATTCAGTATATTGGTGTACATCTTTCACTTCATTCATCTCAAAATTTATATACATCTTACTAGCGATAGATAATAATATTTTGGACGAGTGGGGTGTAAGATGTACATCCTATAAATGAGTTTACAGATAACGTTGGTTAAGAAAAAATCTTTACTTTTTGTAATAGGTTAGTGGTGTAGAGATTTTTGGATAACAATGCTTTAGGTCCAGATGATATTTTACTCTACCTCTAGATATTCTAGGAATAGTGCTTAGTAAGGAAAAGAAGAGAGAAAAATGCTACCTTTAGTCCCAGTATATTGGTGTAGATCTTGCACTCCCATTCTAGAATTTATATACTTTTTGCTAGTTTTTTGATGAATGGGGTATAAGATATACATCCTATAAATGAGTCTAGAGGTATCATAGCTCTTTTAGTAATAGATTTGTAGCATAGAGGTATTTTGTAGAGCATATATAACACTTTGGGTCCTAATGATATTGTCTTCTAGCTCTGAAAATTTCAAGAATAATGCTTAGGAAGAAAAAGAAAAGAGAAGAAAAAAAAAGCTATATACCTATATATTGGTGTATATCTTATACTTCATTCATCCTAAAATTTATAAATCCTTCACTAGTGGATAGATATCAGTCTATGGATGAGTGAGGTGTATGAATCTACACTACAAATGGGTGTACAAGTAGCATTGCTCAAGGCAAAAAAATCTTTGATCTTTATTTAGTAATAGTTATGCGGCATAGAGGTATTTTTGAAAGGATAATGCTTTAGGTCCTGTCGATATTGTCCTCTACCTCTAAATATTCCAAGAATAATGCCTAGTAAGAAAAAGAATAGAGAAAAATGCTATCTTTATATTCTATATATTGGTGTACATTTTACGCTCCATTCATCCTAGAATTTATAAACTATTTACTAGTGTGTAGATAGTAGTCTTTGGAGGAATGGGGTGTAAGATTTACACTCTATAAATAGATGTACAGATAGCATTGCTCAAGAAAAAAAATCTTTACTTTTAGCAATAGGTATGCGGCATAAAGATACTTTGAGGATAATGTTTTGGGTCCTGCCGATATTGTCCTCTACCTTTGAATATTCGAAGAATAACGCTTAGCAAGAAAAAAAAGAAAAAAAAATGCTATCTTTATCCCCTATATATTGGTGTATATTTTACACTCCAATCATCCTAAAATTTATAAACCCTTTATTAATGAGCAGATAGTGATTTTTGGATGAGTGGGGTGTATGATATACATCCTACAAATAGGTGTTCATATAGCATTGTTTAAGAAAAAAAGTTTGTCCCTATGTGGCATAGAGGTATTTTAGAAAGGATAATTCTTTGGGTTCTAGTGATATTGTCTTTATATATTGTTGATGTATTGGCATCTGTGATGTAGAGGATTTTGATTGGTTTATGCACGTATTTTAAAGTGTCATATAAAATTGTCAACACATTAATAATATATAAGGGCAACATTATAACAAATCTGTAGCAATCCCTATTGAAAAGGGAAATGCTTTTGGTTCGTCAAAATGTTTTCTTTATATGTTATTAATGTGTTGTTAATTTAGTGTGACATTTTTAGAGTACGTGTATCAACCAATCAAATCTCTCTATATTATAGTGCCAACACGTCAACAATATATAAATACAATATTACGAGAAATTTGTAGCAGCACTTTAGAAAATAAATAGTTAGATGTTTTTTTCCTCTTATTTTATCCAATTCAAGAATAGAGCAATGGCCATATAGCTTAGTAGTTATAACTGAGATTTTGAGTACTTATGAGTTCGGATTCTAAAGGGGAAGGCTTCGAGGAGTGAGGGAGGGGGATTATCGGGTGTGAGAGCCCTAAAATAAAGATTAAAGGAGGAGAAAAACAAAATCTTAGAAGGACCCAAATAACACTAGGGGTTGAGCACTCAAACAATTGTTGACAAGAGGGGCAAGTTGTTTAATGCTCGCCTATAAAACCAGGGACTAAGCCAGAATTTAGGCTCGAAGAGATAAAAAATATATAATATATTTATTTTAAAAGAAATTTATAAAACAAGTTATAACAGAAGTTGGATTTATAAAAAATAAGCTTTGTATGAAAAAAAAATTCACTTTGGCCCCTAAAATTTGTAACATTTTAATTTTTGCTATACTATAATTAGAAAATTTAATGCAATTTTTAGTATGATGTTGGACCTCTCAATAGTGCAGTCTAAAACAATGTTGGAGTAAAGAAGTTTGGTTGTAGTGCCACCATTTCTTTGCACATCTAGGATTTAAAAGATTCCACCTTGCAATTGGGTGAACATCACATCGATTATATACAACTTCGTTTTGAATTTGTCCTCCGGGGCGCAAAATGTGAGTTAAATCAAAAAGCTTTCACAAAGTCAATTTGTCTTAATACACGTGATAGTGATTCAAACTTGTCTTATTATTATTATTTTTTTCTTGTGGTTAGATTTTTCTTGTGGTTAGATTCTGTGACAAGAACAAGATTGAGGTAAGTTGGCCACAAATTTCCAAAAATACAAGCGTATCAACTACAAATATCATTCAATAGATCCTCTTCGTTTTCGTAATTTAAAAATTACCTTTTTAAACTTTTTGACAAGCTTTGGTGGAAATGCTATAAACTTTTGTTTGAGTAATTGAGTAAAGTAGCGAACTAACTTAAACTGACGGTGAAGATATGTTTAGAAATTACTTAATCATGCTGCAGTTGGGTTGATTTGGATGGTTGGTTTCTTTTCCCTGGTCCCCTCTTTGCTGATGAAGTCTTTTGAGTGACAACTCTTCCTATTGAAAAAGTGCTTTAATAACAACCGTAGTCATCCTTTATAGGTTGACTACATAGAGAGGTGGACTCTTTCAATTCCAGATGAATGAATGTGATTAAAAGAAAAATGTTGGTTACCACATCCGAGGATCCTATTGAAATTGATATGCTATGGCTTGAATAAATTTTATTAAATTTGGATGTCACATCAATTGTGACCTTCTGGATTTGTATGCTTCTTGAATCCAGAATGGAATTTGGTTGTAAAGCTATAACTTGGTTCCTTGGTCGACCAAGCCCTCCATTTCCTTCAAATATTAGATGACCTGGCATGAATTGAGAATTAAATTTAATTCTAGTAATTTTTGTTGTGGAGCTGCTTGCTAAGGAAATATTTGTGAATTTGGTGAGCTGCCACAATTTATTGACAGATGATAGCTTTTGACATGGCTAATATAATTGACTTTATCCAATCAGTGATAACTACTCATTTCTTGATTCCTTAAATTATTATTTTACATCCGTATCATCATCTAGGATTAGTTCTTCACAATGGTGCTTCAAAGTCCTAGATGTTGATGGTTTTCCTATAATTTGGTTAAACATTGATGGTTTTCCTATAATTTGGTTAAAACACCTCCCAGCTTTTGCCATTAGATTACTTGTGACAGATATGAAAGGTTGAGCAAGATGAAAAGAGTTAATCTAATGAAATTGAGTACCATGCATATATATATATATATATATATATATATATAGAGCTAGGCTACTATACTATCTATAGTACCGAGTTCCGGTACTATAGTATTGATTTTCGATCTTAGGGCGTTCAAATCAACGATCCATACCGTTAAAACTGATCTAGGGTATTTAAAGTTTCTAGAAATAAAATTTTATATTTTTTCGACATAGTTTATTTTATGATCAAACTATTTCAAAATTGTCAATTTTCAACGGCTATTATGACGAGTTTGGAGTTTAACGGTGTAGAAGAATCTAAATTTCTTCAAATTTTGATAGAAAATACTTTAAACTATATAGATTAAGGTTAACATTCTTGATCTTGAATTTAAAAGTCCTATGCTCAAATTTTAAAGATTATTCAATTTCCACCGTCCATTTTGATATAATTTATTTACTAAGTAAACGATATCGAAAAAAACTAAAATTTTATTCCTAAGAAATTCATATACCCTAGATCATATTTAACGGTGTGGATCGTTGATTTGAACGCCCTAAGATCGAAAACAAACACTATAGTACCGGAGCTCGGTACTATAGATAGTATAGTAGCCTAGCTCTATATATATATATATATATATATATATATGTAATTTTCTTATAAGTTATCTAATATAACCCATTTACTCCATATACAATTTTCTATGAACTCGTATATTATTCATAAACTGGACATGAGTGTGATAATCAATCTATACAAAATCTGCTGCATAGATTGCAAGTTGTGACGATGACATATAATAAAACCTAAATTTGCCATGAATTTGTCTACAGTTAACTTTATCAGTTTGATTTATACATTTTAATCTCTATATCCTCTCCTTTTTTAGTTGGGCATGGCAAGTGCACTTGAAACTCTATGCGGGCAATCATACGGTGCGAAGCAATATCACATGCTAGGGATCTACCTTCAGCGATCTTGGTTAATCTTGCTAACATGTGCCATAATACTTCTCCCCATCTTTGTCCTTACCACACCGCTCCTAAAACTGCTTGGCCAGGAAGAATCCATCGCAATAATGGCAGGCACAATCTCTCTGTGGTACATCCCTGTGATGTTCTCCTATGTGTGGGCCTTCACCCTTCAAATGTACCTCCAAGCACAAAGCAAGAATATTATTATCACATACTTGGCCGTTGTTACTCTCGCTGTGCACATTTTCTTCTCATGGTTGTTGACTATAAAGCTTGGGTTGGGTCTAAGGGGAGTGATGAGCTCGATGATATTGGCAATGTGGATCCCGGTATTAGGTCAGCTAGCATTTGTGTTCTTCGGCGGGTGCCCTGAGACATGGACTGGTTTTTCCTGTCTTGCTTTCAAGGATCTCGGGGCAATTATCAGGCTCTCTGTTTCTTCGGGTGTCATGCTCTGGTATCTGCCTTCTGTTATCAAATGCTTCCTCACATATCTATTCTAGAAATAGGAGTTATTCTTACTCAGCTATTGTCGCACATCAAATGATGTGAAGATAATGCCTCGGGCATATAAGAAGTAAGCATATTATTATTGGTAGCTTAGACTTAAGCTTATTGAGCTATACTGTTCAAGCCAAACTAGTTGCGAATCCTATGGGCTAAGTGGATTGTGCGTGTCATAGTTTTCATTTGTAATTACTATATCAGGTTCGGGTTGATACTAATTGAAGAGCTTTTGTTTTTCCTTTGTTTCCCTTCTTCAGTTTGGAGCTGTGGTACAATACCATATTGGTTCTTCTGACTGGGTACATGAAGAATGCAGAGGTTGCAATTGATGCTCTTTCCATCTGGTATTTTCACACTCATTCCATCTCTTTACATCTAAGCTCATCATGTCCTATGATAAGCAAATTCATTGAGAATAACTAACTTGCTGTCAATTGTGTAGCCTTAACATCAACGGGTGGGAGATGATGATTTCCATTGGCTTGTTGGCAGCAGCAGGGTACTTTTCGCTCCATATTCTGATATTTTTTATATCAAGTTATTCTTTTTTTTATTGCCCTTTAGTGTGTATATATATATATATATATTTTGAGAGTGGAAACTACAACACATGAAGTCTGGTCATACATTTAGGGCAACTCCAACTGTTTCTACTATTTTGTTTTCTGTTAAAGGTTTTTCTTCCTTTCTCTTCTTTTACATTAGGGTGCGTGTGGCGAATGAACTTGGAGCTGGGAGTGCGAAACGGGCAAAGTTCGCCATAGTCAACGTGGTTATCACGTCATTTTCTATTGGATCTGTGCTCTTTGTATTGTTCCTGTTGTTCCGGGGCCGGCTTGCATACATATTTACCGAGAATCCGGCAGTGGCCAAAGCAGTTGCTGAACTCTCTCCCTTGTTGGCTTTCTCGATTCTGCTGAACAGTGTTCAACCTGTGCTATCAGGTTAGTTCTAGTATGAAGTTTTTGAACTATCAAGTTGCTTCTTTTTAGTTCTCTAGGCAGTTAGTATATTATTTAACACAGCAGCCTCTCAAACTGTATTCATATTGTTGGGGAAAATAGTACTAAAAATCTGATTGTGATTAATTATCTGACTAATTTTATGATAAAGATAAAATCAAACTTACAAATAAATGCTAAAATCAAGATAAATGATTTGATTGGTCCGGAAGCGTGTATAGTGCTGTAACAAGGCGTATTCCTGTTCTTCGTGCGGGATTTATGGAGAACACTATTCTAAGGTATGACCGGAATTCCTCTTAGGAGCACGAACGCGGAAGAGGTTGACGGAGAAATTTCAACTTCCGGCGTTAAAAAAAAAAACAATCGAAGTAAAAGAAAATAGGAGGTGAAATAAACTTAAAACAAATTTTCTTTTAATCCTTTATTTTTGTTTTTCTTCTCTACCTATACATTACTGTGTAAACAGCATGCATTATAAATAGAAGTGGGAGTTGAACGTTGCTCCACAACGTTCGACTCACATCGCTCTTAACGAGCGCCTATTAAAATGGATGTGTCCGCTCTTTGAGCGGGCATTTCCACTCATATAGGAAATAAAATAATAAAAATATTAATTAATTAAAATAAAAAATGATAATAAATAAGTTAATAAATTAATAATAATAATAATAATAATAAAGGAAGTAATTATGAAATTTTGGATTTTTCACCAACAATATTCATGTTCTGAATTAAAAACATGAACATGTTTTAGGTTCCCCTCTTAAACCAAGAGTTGACAAATCTCAAAGATATTTATAGGTTGGCATCTCCATCATCAAGTGTTCCCTTAGGAACAGCAGTGTTGCATCTATTTTGTTAAAGAACTTAGGGCATTGTATTTGTCCAGTTATTCAAAATCACTAGATTTATATTCGCCACATACTTTCCTAGCCTAAGTTGGCGTTAATTCTCAAAACAGCTTGTTTCCGCAAGAAACAGCAGCCAGGGCATTTGGCAAGCAAAAGTAGAGCCTTCTGGCTTGATAAAAAAAATATGAAAAAAGTGCTTTTAGACCCCTAAAAAAGATAGTATGATTTCAAGAAAAGACTCCAAAAGAGGAAGATCTGACCTAAAGCTGCTTCTGGCTTCAGCATAAGATGCTAGAGGTTTCAATGGAAGAGCTAATTAGGTTTTCTTGAATATCTCTGCTCGAACAAACGCTTCTTTCTGAGTAAATTAGATATAATAATTAAATTCTCCGTCAGCCTTAGCAGAAACTCTGATAACTCTCTGAAAGTCTAACCACTAAAGGAGAGCGATTATGAGAATCTTGTTGAAGTCACAACAGATTGTTTTCAAGTTGTGTTAAAAATTGATAGAATAAATAACAAAGCTGTCTAATTTCCATTTTATTTCAACATGTGCAGGGGTTGCTGTTGGCGCAGGGTGGCAGAGTGTGGTAGCTTATGTAAACATAACATGCTACTACCTAGTAGGAATCCCTCTTGGAACCATGCTTGGTTATGGCCTCCACTTCCATGTTCAGGTGAGAAAAATTACCTGAAAATGTAACTTTGCCTCCAACATGTTTTTAATAATATTTATTAAATATATATTTTCGTGTCATTTCTTATTAGATTGATCTTTTTCGTTAAACTTGTTGTGGGGACAAGTCTAAAACTCTTTTTGTTCGGAGAGTTCCTGTGTTCAGTCCCCAGCAAGCATATTAATGGATTGCATTCCCAAAATCTAGCCTGTTAAATCTTTGTCTCTTACCTCGCATGTCAATCCCACGTGCCTTTCCTATCCTTTCAAACGCACATGAGCATGCGAATTAAGTATTTTCCTTGACTGTTCTTGTCAGATCGATCTTTTTAAGTAACATTATTACTGTCCCTTGTTCCAAGAAAATATATTTGCATTTCTTATCGGAGTTCATTTCATAAAAAATTAACAAGAAATTCCGATAGGAATAAAATACGTTGCATTTTCAACTTTTACCTGGTAGTGAGAGCTGAATTTTTCCTTTTTCTTCTTCTTACCCTCCCTGTTGATTGCTTTGCAGGGGATTTGGATCGGAATGCTGCTTGGAACACTTGTCCAAACTTTTGTGCTTTTGTTCATCACAATGAGAACCGACTGGGAGAAGCAGGTATATTTTCATTCGCAGTACCACACATCTCTCTCTCTCTCTCTCTCTCTCTCTCTCTCTCTCATTTCTATGCCGAATTCCACTATTGGTCCCAAACCTTTACCCCTTTTAACTTTAGTTCGCCAGCAAGTCGGGCTCTGTAACAACTGCTAGTTATTATTTGAATTGAATTTAGTCCACTCCGTCAGAAACCCCATAACTAGAGCTGCCATGTGTTCGGCATTTATTGGTGCTGGCACATGGTACGCGATGATCATCTATCGGTTTTGACATGATGATTTTTTGTTCGAGTTAACAAGTATCTTTTCAAGCGGAAAGCTTGATTGAAAAGTGAAAACCACGGTAAAAATTGGGAATCAGCAAGTGCATTTACCCCTTTTTTCGACTCAGAGATCTGTACAAGCAACTCCTACACCTGCTATGCAAGGAAAAAAAAAAACTCAATACTGTTGGTGAGTTTCGCTTACTACTGTACATTTACAGAAGCTGACTTTGCGAACGGCTTGTGCAGGTGGTTATCGCCAAAGAGCGCTTGAACAAGTGGTACTTAAATCAATCTAAGGAATCGAATGGAAGGAACGGAACTCCTTAAGATACATTCTTTGATACTCTTTACTGAAGCAGCTAATATATCTACATGTATAGGAGCTTTCCACATTCATCTAGTCTTCTTCAACCAATTTAAACTTTTAAATCTCCCCTTCTTGGTGATAATGACACTTCCTCCAATCTAAATGAGCTTTTACTTAATAAGCCCTCTCTCTCTCTCTCTCTCTCCATTTTCTCTTAAGTAGAAGAAAGAATGTTTTGGCTTACGGCTTCGGAGGTATCTGCTTTGTATGTAATTCACCTCAACCCATCTTTTGCTGGATGGAACTATGAAGAGCATTGGAGGTTGTTTTGAGCACGCTATGTCATTGCGTCGCTTCACGCTATGTCATTGCATCGCTTCGCGAGATTTTGATTGAATTAGGTGTATGTTTGTGGTCTCATTTGAGCTTTTTCTTTTCCCATTTTTTGGGGCCATATTTGTTCTGAGAGTGTTCTTCTGGTTGCCGTGATGAGTGGATGCAATGTTGTAATGCCAAAACAATAGTTTCAAGGGTATAAAAGTCATATGATCTTCTCTCTCTCTATCTCTCTCTCTCTCTCCTTTTTATGTTTTGTTTGTGAAAGGTTGGAAGAGAAGAAAAATAGCTGGTTACTGATTATTTGTGCTATTTGGAAGCTAAATTATGCTCTTGGAGGTAAAGAAAATATTTGGCTGCGAGCCTGCGACAACATTGTCTTCTAGAATTTTCTAAGAAACAACGTTGTCTATTAGAATTTTCTAAGAAAAAAAAGAAGGGTAAACTTCAAATACTACCTATGTGGTTTTGCACTTTCTCACTTTAGTACCTTGTGGTTTAAAGTGTTTCAAGTTAGTGTCCTGTGATTTTATTTTTATTTTTTTCTCAATTTTTAAAGCTATTGATTGAACGAAAAAAAATAATAGAATCGATAATAAAAAAATAAAAATGAATCTACAGGATATTAAATTGATATATTTTAAACTACAGTATACTAAAGTGAGAAAGTGTGAAACCACAGAGATGATATTTGAAGTTTTTCTAAAAAAGAAATCCTAAGGCTTTGTTTGGTATCGTGTTTTATTTTATTTTTTTTTTAAAATTTTGTATATCAAATGGGTAGAAGTGAATAGTTGATTGTTTGCAATTTTTTCATCGAAACAGTTTACTTGATAACAAAAAATAAAAACTGAAAAATAATTTTTTCATTGTAAATTATTTTAAATAAATTATTATCTATCACCTGACTAAGATGCATATAACAATATTATAACAAAAAAGAACAGGTTCTCCTTAAGTATATAATTTTTTTTATAATTAATGTTAAAAAAAAATTTGAAAAAAATGGTAATAGCACCAATGGGGGTCTAAATCTATAACCCTTGTTGGCTATAATCTATAATAAAACTCTCCATACTAAGGGCGTGTTTGGTTCGCTTCTTTTTCACCCTGGAATCGGAATCGGAATGGATAAATTCGTTTGTGGGTGTTTGGTACGCGGTTGTTCCATTTCGATTCCGATTCCCGAGTGGAATGGGAATCTTCCAATCATCTCTTTTTTCAATCCGGCCTAGGAGGCCGGATTGAAAGGTGAATCCGGACGGAATGGATATTTATTCGGATTAAATTTATTTTTTAACTTTTTTAATTAAAATATGAGTTAAAATTTTAAAATTAAATATATAATTTTAAATTTTAATTTAAACTTAAATTAAAAATTAAAATTTAATCAAGTATTTTGAATCTAACTTATGAATTTGAATTTAAATTAAATTTTAATTTATATAAAATGTTATTCAAATTTTATTTCAAACTTAAATTAAATTTATGTATTCAAATTAAAATTTAAATTGTAATTTTAAATTTGAATTTGAATAAATCAAAATTTAGTTTCATATTTTAAATTATCCACTCAACTTCAAAGTTTAATTTTTTTTAAAAAAAATAGATTTAAAATTTTGACATTATTTCAAAATTTTGATGTAAATTTTTAATATTTAATTTTTAATTTGAATTTAAATTAATATATTATAAAGATAATGTTAGTATATTAATTTGATTACGTTTTTTATATCCACCTGAACCAAACACCGACAATGGGAATGATTTATTCCGATTCCGATTCAGGTGATGAACCAAACAGAATTAGGTAATGAGTCATTCCGATTCCGATTCCAGCTTATTTTGATTCCGATTCCAATTTCGATTCCGACTTCGAACCAAACGCGCCCTAAGTTTATTCAAGGCCTTTCGAATTTTAGTAATTTAAAAAATAACCGATAGACAAAAAGTTGGTTGTAAATGTAGCATTAGTGCACTACCAAAAGAAATAACAAAGTTAAAATGTATCTTACTCCCCGAACTTTAGCTTATTTCAAATTGAGACATGAATTTTTTTTGGATTAATTTCATACATGTCCGTCCAAATATAGTGAATTATAAATATATTCTTATAAAGTTTAACTTTCATATGTTATCCCTGCAACAGTTCTGATATTTTCAAGTATGTCCCTGCCGTTAGAATCCGTTAGAAAAAATTAGTTAACCATAGGTAAAATACTTAACCCTAATTAGTTAATGAGATGAATTGATATTTTTATTCCTCTTCAATTAAAACAAGTGGTATTTTTGGAGGGATATATTTGTGATGATACAAATGACATTTCACTTATAAAATGAATAGTACTTTAACAGTAACAAACCATAGGACATATTTTGAAAATATTGGGATTTTTGTAGAGATAACATATAAAAATTGAACTTTATATAAATATATTTGAAATTTATTATATTTACAGGGACTTATATGAAATTAACCCCTTTTTTTTTACTTGGTTTACACATCTATACTTACTCAAAGTCTCATTTAAGCTTTTCTTCTTGGTAATTTTTGAAATTCTATTAAAATCTAAAAGCTAATAAAATGCAAAATCAAGAAAAGCACATTTGCAGCTTCACATTGATCAGCATCCTTTAATTATAATAAATAAAAGGAAAATTTTCAAATACTACCCCTGTGATTTCATACTGTCTCACTTTAGTACCATATAGTTTGAAGTGTATCAATTTAGTGTCATGTAGTTTTATTTTTATTTTTTTATTATCGATTTCAGTAATTTTTTTCGTTAAATTAGTGACGAAGTTAAAACTAAATGTTACTAAAGTGAATATTCAATAAACCTAGGTGGGGTATCTGAAATTTTTTATATATAATTTAATAAAATATTAACGGAAAAGCTGATAAAAAGATAAAAATAAAACCACAGGACACTAACTTGATACACTTTAAACCATAGGGTACGAAAGTGAGAAAATGCGAAACCACAAGGGTGGTATTTGAAGTTTACTCTAAATAAAAACAAAGCAAAAACAAAGCTGATAAAATAGTAAACTACAAGTTAGATAACTGAATAATATTAAAATATATTAAAATTTGGGTTAACTTTATACAGCTCCCTGTAAGCATATCGAATAGCAAATATATTCCTACAGAGTTTAATTTTTCATATTTATTCTCGCAAAAGTATAATGATATTCATATTTGCTCTTCTGGTTTGTTACTATTATAGCACTGTTTATTTTTTAACAGAAGTTAAGTAAATGACATTTTTACCATCACAAATATATCCCTCCAAAAGCTTTAACTATTAGAATTATACAGAAATGTCCTCCCAAAAATTTTCAACGGACATATTTTTTCTTTCTATGATCACAAATAATATAAAAAAGATAAAAAAGTCAATTTATCTTATTCACTAACCATGGTTAGATATTTTACCTATGGTTAATTATGTTTTTTTAACGGATTCTAACAGCAAGACTATATCTGAAAATATTAGGACTTTTGCAGGAACAAATATAAAAAGTTAAACATTATAGGGATATATTTGTTATTCGATATTCTTACGGGGAGCTATATAAAATTAACTTAAAATTTAAACAAAAAGTTCATCATACAAAGTCAACGACCCTTTGTTCCTTTAAAATTATACTCATTTACCGGCTTATCAAGAGAAAATTCAAATAAAATAATAAATTCTAAAATTGCTAAGGAGGTGATTTAAATTAAACTTTCAGTAAGCAGAGAAAGTGTAAATCAAATGACTTGTAGAAAAAAGTTTAGGAGTCAATTTCAAAACAGGCTAAAGTTTAGGACTTGTCTTTACATTTTAAACAAAATAAAATTCAATCGCTCGCTTAAACTCTATTCTTCTTCTTCAATTATGTTTCGTAAGGATTCAAATGATATAAATTTATATTTTTATCCTATCAAAATTTTAAGTTGATACATTTAATTTACCGCCGGTAGGTTTCGTCGTTATCTTATCTATTTCTTATAATTTATATGAAAAAAGCTTTTCAATATAATAGAAATATATTAAAATATTATTTTTTTTTATCAACAAGTAAAAGAAAAAATTTTATCATTTTACCCTCTCCGTTAACGCCGCGATTCTTTGAAAATATTTCTAAAATCTTAGAGGTCCAAAATATTAATTTTTAAAAGTCAGGAAGAAAAAATAAAAAAATAGGTATTCATAGAAGGATTTTTTGTATTTTAAGCTAATAACTAAAACAGTATAGAAATTAATATGCAAAATTTTATGAAACATTTAACAGGGTAATTTGGTCATTTCACCTTGTCCTTTAATGCCGTGATTCTTTGAAAATATTTTTAAAATTTTAAAAGGTAAAAATATAAATTTTTGAAAGTCAAAACAAAAAAAATAGAAAAAAAAAAGATATTTATCGGTTTTAATTAATACGCAATTTTTTCACTTTGTAGGTATACATATGCAATTAACCCAAAATAAATAAATAAATAAATAAATAAATAAATAAAAATCTCGTTCGCTTAAACCCTACTCCGAGCATCCTCCTCTTCTCCCCCAACACCATCGCGTAGTAGAGATGCTCCCCTTTTTCCCCTCGCTCCCCAACCATGGCGGCAACGACCCACCTCTCCAACAGGTCAATTTCTCTCTATTTCCCCTCTAGTTTTGGATCAGATCCTCTTCTGTGTTGCAAAGTTGTGATCTTTGTTGCTGTTGTTTTTGTTGTTGTTGTTGTTGTTGTTGTTGTTGTGGAAGCAGGGGATGATGATTCCGCACTTGCCCAATAGCCCAAACCCCCAATTCCCAGCTCCAATGATGGGGAATTTGAGTAACCCAAACGCCCATCTGAGCAATTTGGGTGGGAACGCCATGGGCATGCCCAATCAGCAGCAAATCTTTCAGAATAGCCCTAACATGCCGCCGATGGCGCAGAATAATCAGATGGGTATTGGTGTTCTCCCCCCAAATGGGAGCTTTGGGTTGAACCAAGTCATGGCTCTGCAGCTTCTGGGGCAAGCTGCTGGTTTGCAGCAGAGCTTGCCGCAGTTTCAGAATCAGTTGCAAAATCTAAACTTTCTCTCGTCGGTGCAGTTGGGCGGCCAATTTTTGGCGAATAATCTTGCTCAGAGCATGAACCAATTCGCGGCCGGTGCGAACGGGCAGTTGGGTGTGAACATCCCGGTGCTTTTTAGTGGCACAACCGCCCCGAATTCGGGCTCTTTTGGTAATTCTAATGGTATGAGTCCCAATTTTGGGGATGCGGTGGCATGTGTCGACGCTGTGAATCATGAGGTGAATAATGGGCAGTTAGCTTCCAATCATGAGATGGGTAGTAGAAATCACAACTTTCGTGGAATTGCTCCAAACTCTGGGTTCGGCAGCAACCCCAATATGGCTATGTCCAGTTCGAATGCGAACTTTCGTAATGCAGCGTCTAACGGTGTGAACTGCCATGCGATGGGTCAGGGTGTTAAACACGGAACACCTATGGCTGCGACGAAATTTCGACCGCCTTTCTCCCGCAGCCTATCGCAAAGTGATGGTAATAATATGGTAGGTGCATTTTATTTGTTTTTAATCAGCTATGTTCATATTCTCGTCTCATTTATACATGTTTCATACCACGGTTGTTTGCATAGGGATTATCATATATGTATATTTTTTGTGTTGGAAATGCAGAGGTTTCTTTTTTGAGTAGATATGACAGTTTACATTGCAAGGGATCTTTTGGGTGCTTCGTGGTGAAGTAGACGTTTTGTTTTGTCACATTTTATGATTTTGATGTTACGTATCATAATTTTTTATTCAACTATGCACTATGGTATTGATCTGTTCTATGGTAAATACTATGGTTCTTATTTTAAGTATCTCAACAAGTTTCTTCCTTTGATATGCTAGTCCATACAAATAAACAGTCGCTATCGTACACACTTAAATTTTAGCATCGTGCAATCAGTTTTTTTGCTGTTTTTGCAATAATATGGAATGTGACCACCATTATAAAAGTTTTGTAAGCCTATGCAGCAGTGATTTGTAAAGTTACGAGTTTAGGCAGTGAAACTTGTCTACTCCCTTCGCTTGGATGACCGTGCTTCTAATATTCAGTAGGGAAATAATCCATAGAATTACTTCCAACAATATTAACTATTATTATGACTCAACACTCAAGCTTACTGGAAGTTGATCTCAAACTTGACTAAGAACTCTTTTTAAGTGGTGAGAGAGAATTTTTATGGTGGCAAAGCAGGTGGAAAATTTGAGAGGTATGCTTTGGCTTCATCTGCTAATTTTGTTTTCATTGTATTGTGAAAGGGAAATTAATTTTGGAAGATTTTGAACTCTTTTGAGTTTTTAAAAATACTAGTAATTGGCTAACTTCGATTAGCATGCTGACTGGCTCTAGTGCTCACTCCTAAGCTTGTACCCAAACCAACATTGTGGAACCAAACCACAAAAGATTGTTTTTAATTATCTGTTCCGTACAAGCCTACTAGGCTATGCTAGCAAATGTCCTAGAAGTAATCTCTCTATCTCTCTCTCTTTTCATTCAGCTCTTAATTTTTTTTGGATTCCAATTACAGGTCAACTGTGGTGAAGCTAATGGTTCTGGAGTCTCAAATTTAAGAAATGAATATTCTACAAGAAAAAACTTCAGAACAAATCCAAAAGGACATGAAATAGGAGGGATATCAAATGTTAGGCATGTTTATCTCTTGCTCATCTTTCACGCTTTTAGGCTTTTACTTTATTTCACTTTGCGACCACGACCTTGAAGTTCAAGTTTATATTTGCAGGACTCAAAAACCTCAATTTCATCATGCGACCAATGGGAAGTGGAACGCAAAGCCATATAATAGAACTGGTGGAAGAGGTCATCTTTTTGAATATATAATTTATTTGAATACACATTGAAATTAGAGGGTAATACTTGAGAGTTTCAGTTCATGATCACCTATAACCTTTCTATATTCTTATTGGAGTTCTTGGATGCGTGCTCCTGTAATATTGTGTAAAAAGCCTAAATTGATAGAAAAAAAATAGCATGCAGTGTTTTAAATAGTGGCCGCTACGCTACCGCTACGACATAACGTTTAGAGCGGGATTTAGTGGAGTGGGTATAAAGCAACACCTGAGCAGGCGCTATTAGGCGGTGTTGAAGCAGGTGCTATGGGCTCAAAAGCTTGAAAATTGCAAACTGGTTAAAATGTCTTATCTGATCAGGTTTTGAAGGTAAATAGATGATTAAAAACTTGTAAATGGACTATAGATTTTCTAGCTTTTTGCCTTTTTGGTTTGCTAAATCATAATATTTTGAAGTTAGCCTTCTAGATATTGATATTAAATATGTATAGGCTTGCAAAACTAGAAAAAGATAATGATTGGTTGTTTTTTCCTTCAAAATCATTAGTATTTTCTATAAGAAATATAGGCATATTAAGTAACTTTTTGTGAAATTCGCTATGGGTTGTTAGTGCCCACTATGGCGCCTGCTATCTGCTTTCCGCTATGAGGCACTCGAAATGCTATATATTCGTTATTTGCTATTTACAACCTTGATAGAGTGCATTGATCAAAGTTGTCCATTCTACCTTTATTGCTTGCTTAATATGAAATGACTGAGCTGTTGGGCTTGTGGTTACGGTAGTCAACAAAGATGCTGATTTGACAAATATTAGTAATGTTTTTGAGCATAAATAGCGGACTATAATTACCCACATAGTATAGCAAAAACAGTTGTTTGTTTCACATAGTGCATGAACAATATGCTGTATCTTTCTATGCAATTATAAATTTGGCCCTTTCTAAACTCAGATGTCGTATAATCTCAGTGTAGAGATTAAGTACTACCAACTGGATGACTAGAAATTTAGTCTATATCTCGTTTGAGTTCCTTTTTATTGAATAAAAGGCGGTTAATGAAATTGTTAAGCAATCTTAGTTTTTGTATCTATTTGTCAAATATCTAGTTCCTGCAGACATGATACACTTCATTTAGAGCCTGTTTAGTATGGTTAAAGTGTAATTTAGTTAGAAGATAAGTTTTAGTGATTTTGACCACTCTCTATGTGTTTGTTTGCCTGTAGTTGTTGCCTCCCTTTTTGTTTTGACAAATACATACAAATAAAGCTCTTCTTATTGTATTGATAAAAGGACAATAGCAAACAGTTATTGTCTGGGAATATTAATACATGTGCATCGAGCATGCCCTTATTTTCAACCACAATTAACAGAAATTTCCATATTGTAACCTCAACTGACAAGATCAGAAGACATAGAATGTTTTATTCTTCAGTTTTCAAGAATGTTATGGTTTTTAAATGTCACATTTCTATTGTTTATTGTTGTCTAAGACATTTGAGAAGCACATCTGTTGAACTAATGTTATATTTGTTTCTAGCTAAATGCAAATATGCATTGGCTTTTGTTTTCTTAACGTTGTGGTTATTTTGTCTTTTATTTTGTTTCTAGCTCTTCGCTTAAATGTAATATAGAAAGGGAAATCCAGCATATTGTTTATTATTGTTGATTAGCTGAATGATCTGACTGAATCAGTTGTAGATGTTACTCATTCTCTATTTGACATAATGGATATTAATTTTTGGCTTTCTATTGTTTCATATGACTTTAATCAGGTCATAACAATGGGAGAGAAGGAAAATCTAACTTTCCAAGTGGCGGCAGTTCAGCTTCTACAGAGCGACGAAGGTATTGATTTATTGCATTTGATGGAAAAAGGCCCTAAACATGCATGTTGATTCAACAAGGGAAAGAGTCATCATCGTGCTTTGGTTCTAAGAGTGACTTGAATTTATTCACAATATTAAGGATATTCGACCCACCGATCTTCATAGATCAAACTAGTTATATATCTAGCTAAATAGCAATAAAATCTTTCCGGATCTTAATAGTCCACTTTTCCTTTATGAATTTTCATCGAGCGCCCGCCCTCTGTATAATGAACCATCTGCTTGATATTATATGTTGTGTGACAAATCTCTGAGTTCATATCTGCTTTTATACTTATGCTAGCAGTTGGTGGCATTGTTTTCATGAGTACTGTTTTGGGCCTTATGCAGTAAGTAGAGCCATAGTTGTTGGACCATTTAGTGATAACTAGTGCGGCATGGACATTATCTTTTGTGATTGTTACCTATGAGTTTAACTTTGTCCAACTGCAATGTCTTCATGATCTTTCTTTTTTCAGAATAATTTATTTGACCTACAAGGTGATCTATCATAGCTGAAGAATCCAAAAAGACAGTGTTATGGACCGCACCCATCCAGTGCTTTAGTAGTAAACGAGCTGTTTTCTTATGATAAATTCAATTTTCTCTTTTCAGTTTTGGGAACAAAAAGAAAAAAGAGGAAGAAGCAAATGTCAACATTTATTGAATTGGCTGTCCGAGGATAATGTTTCTCAGTTATTTTCTGGGAGCTAGTAAATTATAAATCATTTACATTACACATGAAATTATGCAGCAAGTTCGTTTAGTTTAATATTAGCGCGTGAACCTTGCATGCTAGTGCAGTTATCTGAAGTATTAACATCTCTGTCTTCTTGAAGGTTTGTTCCTATTATCTATAGCGAACATGAAATCAAACAGTGGATTGAAGCACGCAAGAAGAACTTTCCGACTTGTGCCAACATTGAGAAAAAGGTCAATCATCAGTTCTTGTAATATATTTGTGGCCCATTCAATAATTTCTGAATAACTTCATGATGCAGAAGTTGGCTTTGAATGGGACAAATGGTGAGGATGCCGAAGAGAATACCAAATTATGTCGTCAGGTAAACCGATTGGTTTGGTTTTTCTCGTGTGTGTGTGTGTGTATTCATAGCATGTGGAATTATTTATTTACACATACATTTGTGTGGGATCCAAATTTTTTTGTGTCCTGAAACTTTCTTAAAAAAATACACCTTGTATTTACATAGGCACCCATTTTTATTTTTTTAATCTTTTATATATATATATATATTTTTTTTGTGATAGTAAATCCACTTCTCTCCTTGATTTGGATGATTTTCCCATCTCAAGATATATATATATATATATTGAGTCTGGCTACTATACTATTGGTAGCACGGAGGGCTCTGTGCTACTAAGTTGTTTTCGATGATGCCGCTTCCAAATCGACGATCGGCTCCGTTAGACTTGATCTACACTATTGAAAGTATTTGGAAAACTAAATTTCAGATTTTTTGGACATCATTTGACCAGTGATCAAAAGATCTCAAAATTGACAATTTTAATGGCCGATGTGGTGTGTTTGTGAGTTTAACGGTGACAAACAATCCAAATGCGATGAAAATTTTATAGAAAATTCTTTTCACTATTTAGAGTAAGATCAGTATATCTGATCTTGAATTTAAATCTTTTATCATCATTTTTTATGAGATTTTTATTTTCAACCGTTCAATTTTAGACTACTTGTTTGATAGGTAAATGATATCGAAAAATTATGAAATTTAGTTTCTAAATACTTTTAATAGTGTAGATCAAGTCTAACGGAGCCGATCGTCGATTTGGAAGCCGCATCATCGAAAACAACTTGGTAGCACGGAGCCCTCCGTGCTACCGATGGTATAGTAGTCTAGTTCTATAGGTATATAGAGCAGGGAGGCCGTATGTGAATATTAAGATTTTGTTTTGGAGTTATATATGTAAATATATAATTTTTGCATGGACATGTATGCAAAAGCCCCTTAAAAGCACTGTAATTTCTCGAGTCATCTTCCATTACTATTCTTTTTAAGTGACTCGCTGTAATTGTTTACAGCAACTCAAAGAAGTTTTAGTCAAGCAGGCGGAATTGGGCTTCGAAGCTCCTGAGATTCCACCTGGATATCTTTCCGAACCTGAGGGTCAGCTCAATGGAAAACCGAACGAGAGGAAAACTCTGAATAGGTCCGATGGAAGCTTGAACAGATACAATAACAAGAGGGGCAAATATAATCAACGAGATAGGCGCGGTAAAAAGCCGAAACTAAAGAAAGAACCTACAACACCAGCTCCAGTTGCGAGAGAACCAACCCTTTTGCGGAAGCTTCTAAACACCGAAATCAAAGGAGACAAAAGCCGGCTTTTGCAAGCATTCAGATTCGTGCTTCTGAATTCCTTCTTCGAGAGCTGGCCCGAGAAGCCATTGGAGTTTCCATCCATCACAGTACAAGATACTATATACGCAAGTACAGCCGTTTTAGGAGCAAACCCATCTCCGAACGATATGGGTGTTTCTAATTTTCGCAAAACCGATGATCAAAAAGACTTGCATGTAGTTGTAGAACAAAATGAAGGTGGTGATTATAGTACCAATGATACTGACATGTACTGTGATTTTGCGGGTAAGGAGAATTTAAAAGATTCGAATGTAGTTGATGAAGCTGAGAGTAGTTCAGGTGAGGATGAGAGTGATAGTGTTAGTGATGATACTGAGCAGTTAGAGGACTCAGAGGAAGGAGAAATCACCGAGTAAAAGAGATTTTGCATCCAATCTATTTTTCCCTGTGTATGTGTTATCTGTGATTTGAGACTACAGATTATGATTCCACTTGAATTCTAACTATTGTTGTTGAATGCATTGAGAGAGGAGGAAGCTGTCTTTTCTGTTATGATTGGGCTTATTTGATTAGAAATTTTTTGCCCACTTGGTTAGCTCAGGGTTTGGAAACCTGCTTCTTTTCTAGAGCTTCTGCAGAAGTGCTTTTGTGACTTTTTGAGTTGGAACTTATTGGTGCATCTTACGACTTGAGCTGTATAAAGAAACTATAATTATTTTCGTGGTTCAAATTGGAGTTCTTTTATTCCTTTGGTGGTTAAGATTTAAGAAGTGTTTTACCGTCTAAGTACTCAACTATTCATAAATCAAAATCCATTAAACAAACAATTCCAAATAATTTCTTTCTTAGAACCCTAAGCCACGGTTTCATCCTCGACGGAGGATAGAGAGAGAGAGAGAGAGAGAGAGAGAGAGTGGGGGAGAGGATGGTGGAGACGAAGAGCATTCCGATCCTCCTCCTGGGCTGCGGCGGCGTCGGCCGCCACCTCCTCCGCCACATCCTCTCGTGCCGATCACTCCACTCCCAAATGGTAATGGCGCTACAACCCCACTTCCCCTCCCCCTTTTCCATTCCACTGTGATCATCATCCCATTCTCCACCGTCCTAGGGTTTGGTCCTGCGAGTCGTCGGCGTCGCCGATAGCCGCTCCCTGCTGGCCGTGAGCGACGCCGCGGCGGCGGCGGCGGCGGCGACGGCGTCCATGGACGACGCCTTCTTGGCCGAGCTGTGCCGCTCAAAGTCCTCCGGATCGCCTCTCTCCTCCCTTGTTCGTCTAGGTAGGTGTTTGTTCTATTAAGGCCGCTGTTTGGATGTTGTTGGATGCCGAAATAAGATATCCAATGATAATATATTTGGTGTGAAGATTTTCTTGTGTGATCGGAAGCTAGGAGCTTGATGTTTGCTCTTTGAAAGGTTTTGACATCTATGGTTTAGTAAGATAGTGTATTTCACCTGCAAGGTGAACTTATCTTAGGATATATTGCACATTTTGGTCCTCACACTATGAGGTGGGTGACATTTTGATTCTCAAACTTTAATTTGTTTTAATTTCTAACTCGAACTTTTAGAATTGTTGCAATCAAGTCCTAAAATCTAATTTAGTTGACTAAATATTGATATATCGCTAGCGTAGAAATGATATAGCAGTGTTGTGATTGATATGAACCTTTAATAATTAAGATGCTACTTTACTTTTACATCTACGATGTGTCAATATTTAATCAACTAAATTAGGTTGGGGACTTGATTGCAACAATCTGAAAGTTCAAACCAGAAATCGCAACTAATTAAAGTTTGCGGACTAAAATGTCACCCGCCTCATAGTTTGAGGACCAAATGTGCAATTTACCTCTTTTCTTATTTCGAAAAAAATGACTTGAAGGCCGAATATCTTATCCATTCTATATATTTGATCCAGCTCATCTACTAAATACTGCATGCTTCTTGAGTAAATTGAAGGGATATATGCTGATGAATAAGATATTCATCCATCCAAACAGGGCCATTTTCACTGTGGTTTATTGCATTTTCACTTTGCTGCTTGTGAGTCAAAAAGTTGCACTAAACTATCCCTTGGTTTTGTTTTTGCTTCACTGTAAAGACCTATCATTAAAGAGGGTACCACTGTATGCTTTGTATGCTTTTTTTTAAAAAATTACTTTACTATCTATTGACGGTAAGTTTTTTTGGTGAAACAAAAATAAAAAACACAGGATAACTAAGTGCAGCTTTTTGAAGCACATGATGACAAAGTGAAAATGCACTAAAAGACATGGGGAGCAAATTGAAGGTTGCCGTTAAATGTATCATCTTTTAAATCCTTAGGCCTGTTTGTATTTCCCTTGTATTTATATATGACATTTTTTTTATTGAATAAACTTGTAGTATGCATAGCATATTCGCGAGTGAAGTCATCTTCTCGGGATAAGATAAGTTGTCTTGAATCTATTCTACCTAATCATAGATGCCAAGACATTCTAAGGAACCGGATAATCTTGATAATGCATAGCTATCATTGTATAACTTGTTCTGAGGCCCAAGCAAAGCCTCTAAGTCAAAGTAGTTTTTGTGCAATGAAAATGATTAGCTAATGTCTGGAATGACATTTTCTTTGCCTGTTTCTTGAGGCGTCAGAATTCTGAATAAATGAAGCTAGTTTAGCAGAGTTGCAATCACAATGAGGATCGATTGCGTCTATAGGACAGAACATGCATATAACAGTAGAACAGAGCACTGAGGCAGGCATTTGAGGGATAGACTATTATATTAGTTAGCCAACAATTCTAATTCTATATGAATCCTTGCTCTTAGGAAATCCTAATAAAAATGACCGCTCTGAAAAATGCTAGAAATATATCAGACTGTATAAGTATCGTGGTTACCATGAAGTTTCTGAACCTGACTGCAGTTTAGCTTTTCTGTGCGGCTTTTCTTCTTCAATAATTATTACTTGGTTTTGTAATCAGATGAAAATTTAATGCTGGAAATCGGTTAAAAGGATATTGTATTGTTGGTATATGATTTTAACCCTCACAGGAGTTTGTTAACTTGATTCCAGGAGGGTGCCAACTATTTACGGATTCTGAAGCCAAGGGAAAGATCATTGATGTTGCTCGCCTTCTCAGCACATCCACGGGTTTGTAGAGAATCCAAACTCCTATCATTTTTATGGCTGCCGAAATCAGGAATGGGCTGCTAGCTAAGCTTTAAACATATGTGATTGATTATGGAGATGATAGTTGAGTCTGCTGATATTTTCAAATATCAGCATTTTTAAGTGTTTTGCATTTGCTAACAATGTCTCACCCCTCTCTTTCTTCCTCTAACAGGTTTGGCAGTAGTTGATTGTTCTGCCAGTTCAGAGATCGTTGATACACTAAAAGAGGTTATGAGTCTTGGTTGTTGTGTTGTACTAGCGAACAAGAAGCCACTTACATGTGCAATTGTAATGCTGTCTCTAACTCAACTCTTTTATAACCTCTTATTATTATATATCGCGTGCAAGAATATTTCTTGTAAACTTATAATCGGAATGCATACCTTATCACCTTATATGCTGCTGGTGATGTTCCTAAGAGCTGATTTTTTGCCATACAGGAAGATTTTGAAAAGCTAGTCTTTCATTTCCGGCGCATTCGGTTCGAATCAACTGTATGTACATATTGTTCAGCAATGTTGTTCATTTCCTTATGATAAGTCATAATTTTAACATGGTTTCCTAGGAAGTTATGCAAATGTTAGTCGTTTTTCGTCTCTTCTCTCTTATATCTTTTATCTTGTTGTTTGAGTATCAAACATTGTGATTTTTGGTTAATTCCAAGTCAGGCAGTAGCCGTGGCTCCTGTATTTCAAGCCAAAATTTTAAGATGAAATAGAATGACAAAACTTCGACAAAGGGTAGAATTTGTCAATAGATCTTATTTCTTGGTTACGGAGGTCTCTTAATTGATTTCTGGTTGATGCCTTATTTTGAGTGATTGCTAATTTCAGCGAATTTAACCTTTCCTTAATGAGTATACCTACATCCGCTGCTTAGAATGCTGTGGTTTTGTATGATATGAGAAATTTACAATTTGACAAGTAATAAATTTGCAATTTCAAATTAATGGGAAAGAGAGTTTTACCTCCATGATTAGCGTTTAGTTATCTTTTTCCTTTTTAACACTTCAGTTATTGTTGTCTTTTCTTTCTGATGATATAGTATTCCATCAATGAATGTCTATTCTGCAAAGTTTCTTACATTAAAATCCTTTCTCTTCCAGGTCGGAGCCGGTCTTCCAGTAATAGCTTCTGTAACCCGTATTATTGCATCAGGAGACCCCATTAGTCGTATTATGGGGAGTTTGAGTGGTATGTAATGTAGAAACTACAGTTGCAACAAAGACTTTCACTAGTTGATTTCTAATATTTGCTTCGCTGATCAATGGTCATAGGTACACTTGGTTATGTCATGAGCGAATTAGAGGATGGAAAGCCATTCAGCCAAGTTGTTAAAGCAGCTAAATCTCTTGGATTTACAGAACCAGGTCTTATATTATTGTTGCTAATCTACTCATTAGAATTACTGTTTCAAATGTTGGTAGAGTTTTTATTGATGGGTGAATTTAAAACTTAATAGAAATATGTAATATTATTCTGTGAAAGTCTATGATGCCACTCTGCATCTTTGTAGCATTAAATTGTTTATCTGCATTATTGTTTTGCTTGATTTCTCACCTTCACATTTCTTTCCTCTTGTTTTAATGCGAAGTTTAATTATGCAAGATTTTATCCCATGTCTTCAGACACCTTATATGACTGCATCACGTTGCTGATCGCAAGTTCCGTTTGTTACTTGACAGCAATGTACCTTTACTGAATAATCATAAGCCGCTGATCTAGTACGGTTAGGTCATTGTGGCATAGAGTGCTTTGATGACTTGGGTGTTTCCTTTTCAATCAGTAATAAAGTTTTGGGGTTGTAGGATAGCTGCTCTTTCTTTGGTATTGAATTTCTTTTTCCTTGCACAAATAGGGGTTTGACATGGATTACAGTGAGACCCATTAGAATTTAAAACAAATCCTAATAGGGACAAAGTGCTCTTTTTCCCTTTTTTCCCCCCTTCTTGTGTAGCAAAATGCACTTTGAGATTTTAGGACTACTTTTCCATTTTTGCAGATCCACGCGATGACCTCAGTGGGATGGATGTTGCTAGAAAGGTTTGCAAACTCATCATTGTCAACATCTTGTATTATCTGTAAATATATATCATCATTTTTACTTCTCCTGAGAATTCTAAATGTGTTCTCTTGCTGAATGTAATTGTGATGCACAAAAAACAATTTTTTTTTAGTTACTTTCTGTGTCTACTAATCCAACTTAATTCTAGCATAATGAATTTCATGTTTTTATATGCTGTATGGATTATTTGTCTTTAGTAGCCTAGGTGTATTTCACTCAAGGTTGGTCAAAAGCCTTTTAATTGCCAGGAAGCATGGCCATAGTTTTTTACCGCAACACGAGTAGCTTTTGCAAACATTGGTGATTTAAACAATAGATCTCATGGTTTGCTTTGGAACAGGGATTAATCCTTGCTAGACTTCTTGGTTGGAAGATGAGCCTGAATGATATAAAGGTCTATGCTCTAAGCCTTTTCCTAGTTTCATTTTTTTTAAAAAATTTTTGTGATTCCATGGAAATAAATATAACTTTAGTTTCCTTTCTTTATGCACCCTGAGTTTCACGGATCAACTCAGCTTTGTAAATGATGGCTATAAGAACGGCAATATTACCTATTATTTTATCTCAAGTGTTCTAATTTCAGTATCGTTTGTTTTTCAGGTCGAGAGTTTGTACCCTAGTGAATTTGGACCAGGTTCAATGACCACAGAGGTCTTTCTAGGAAGTGCCATTTCACAGCTTGATAAAAGTATCGAGGAACGTGTTACAGCTGCCTCTTCAAAAGGAAATGTTCTTCGCTATGTTTGCGTTATTGAGAACTCAAGGTATTTTTTTATTATATTTGACCATAAGTTGTAATAGGAAAGTAGCATGGATCATTCTACTACAATCGTCCTTGTCGTCAGATATAATACCTGACAATTAGTTCTGTTCCTAGGATGGTGTTTTATCCCATCTTTTTTGTTGTTTTCGCTATTTACTTCGGAAAACTTTATTATGTGAAACTTGATTTCGTTATCTGTTGCTCTAACGGTTCTTTTTCCAGGTGTCAGGTAGGTCTCCAAGAGATTCCGAAAGATTCTCCACTGGGGAGATTAAGAGGAAGTGACAATGTGGTATGCCCTTAACCTTTTTGTGTTGGTTCTTTCTTGGCAAAGTTTCACCAATGCTCACATAAACTCTAAAAGTTCAAAATATCACAAGCACCCTTGTTTCCTTGTATTGGTGGTAGGTAGTACGGTTACGGGGATGCAGTACGCTAATCTCTACGTATTAGACCTTTGCACACTATTTTCGGTTCACCACTTTTGGCTATCCAGATCGGGAACGCACCACAATTTGGAATGTGATATCCGGATTGTGGTTCCAGGTTGTTTTGGGGGACCAATACTGGCATTTCATTATGTAACTTTCACATTTTGAATATTAAGCTAGCAGGAAATGTTTGCTGCAATCTTAAATCTTGCCCCCTTAGTGATTTTTTTTTTCCCCATTCTGTGCTGCCGTATATATTGGTTTTTGAACATTGATAACCCTAATAATTTAGTCAGTGGTCCGCCGAGCTAAAAATGCCTAATTACGCTGCATTTGTAATCATACTGGCAGGTGGAGATATGCAGTCACTGTTACGCCAACTCGCCTCTGGTGATTCAGGGTGCAGGAGCCGGTAATGACACTACTGCTGCGGGAGTCCTTGCAGATATAATCGACCTGCAAGATCTTTTCAAGTAAAATCTTCCGACTCGCAAGGATATGTAGGGCAGCAGATGCAACAAAAAGCAATGGACGGTGGCAATCGCATAGTTGGTTAGGTTATCGGATAGTGGGTCTCAGGTGTCGGATGTTACCTTTGACATCTGGAGCGCCGATGAGAGAGGCGAAGAGATCAATCAAGGATTTCTCGGAAAAGAGACTTGCGGAGGATTGCTTTATTTTGATATCGAGATTACTTGCGCAGTTCCAGCATTAAGTTACAGGTTTTCTAGTTCTGATCAGAAGTTTGGACAAGTGTTTTCACTAAAATGTTGCAAATGTTGAGTAAAGTTCAGAAATCCACTTCATGTTTTCGTCATGTGTGGCACCTCAATATCCTTTTTTAAGGATATGTTACAGCTATCCTTTTTTAAGGACTTGTTCTTATATAGAAAACTAAATAAATGGCTGTGCTACACTTGTCTAAGCACATGATTGTAAAGTGCAATAGAGCCGACCATAGAGTGGCTTTTTGAAATTTTTGCTAATTATTTTTATTTATCTTTTCATTTTTTTAAGGAGACTTTGTTTTTAGGAGATAAAGTTTGGGCTTCTGCATCCATAGCTTAATGATTAATGATTAAATACCCTAAAGCACAAGATGTTGTGTAATGATTCAACTCGCTAGTAATAATAATTTATTGGGACTAAACCATCGATCCAAGCTTAGTTATTATTATTAGGGTTCTTGAATTTTATATAACTAATCATAATCTATTTCTCTTCAGTTATGAGAGCACTGGGGAGTATTAAAGACTCTTTCATTGAGATCCTGATGTCCTTGTCGAAATCTGATCACTTACATAGATCAACATACTGAGCGGTGAGATTCTAGAGGTGGATGTTCTCGTCGTGCCCAAATCTGATCACGTAGATAGATCAAAATTATTAGGTGAAATGGTGGCTTCTATCAAACCCATGGTGTAGCATTTTATCCGACATAATATTTAAGTTTTACACATCTAATTGGTATTCGGCTCTGACATCAAATATAACGATCGGGCCAACTTGCAATAATAACTAATTGGGCTTGAACCATCGGTTCAAAGTACTTTTAAGTTTAGTTATTATTATTACGGTTTCTATTCCTTATTTCCTTATATACTTAATCATAATGTTTTTTCCATCTAATGTGAGATTATCTTTGGGGCGTTACGAGTTGTTGTGACTTCCAAATTTTCATACGTCGAAGTATGCATTGTGATTTATACACATGAAAGTTAACTAATGCGATTGCTAGAAAATCTATGTGGTTTAGCGGAAGAACGGAGCAATGGATTATGGGTATTCTTAAAAAGCACCTAATCATTTTATATTAAGCATATTATAGTTTAATATTGATTACAACTAATAGATCATTTCCTCACTGACATCCTCGCTGCGGTGCCTCGCCCTACTCCGCCGCCTTGCCCTAGCGCACTTCTCTGTCCGTACCCAGACACACACCCTCGCTCTCCTCCGCCGCTTCACCCTCGCCTTGCATTCACCCATCTCTCCGCCCATACCCACCACGATTTCCTTCCTACAATCGTCAAAAAAGAGGAACGATGAGGGTGCTGGAGGAGCAGGAGAGCAGGTGGGGAAAATGGAGTCGGAGCTTGGGTGAGGGAGGCGCAGGCGAGGGTGCAGGATGAGCAGGATTGGAGAGGAGACGAAGAAGATAATGACAAGTTGGTCATTTTGTCACACCATACCCTTCTGTGAATATTGTTTATTTTTCAAGGGAGAAAATATATAGGTTTTTAAATAACAGGAAAAAAAAGTGAAAAAGCGGGTATTAACAGAAAGGTTTTCTGTAATTTAGTCTAGTATTTTACTACAGATTTCTAAACTGACCTTGCAATAAGATGTTTACACTTACAAGCAACTTCAAATTAAAAAAAAAAAAAAAAGCAAGTTCGTATTGATGTTCAGATCTACAAAAGTTAACTAAAATTTCTTTCTCCAAAGTAGGAACTTTTTAACCCCAACATTGCCCCAATCAAATTAGCCATGTACTTGTACATGTTTTTACATTTTAGAATCATATATGAGAAACCAAACATTTTAAGGTGGTTACACGAAGATCCACATTTGCAGAGACAAATATGCAAATCTATAACTCTGTAGATATTAATTTATAATAGAAAAACAATAGATAGTACCGCACCGTGACGTTGTGATTATAAACACATCAAATAATTATTGGAGAAAAATAGGGCCTTTATTCCAACTAAGTTTATTTTTCAAATTTTTGATTGGTTATAGAATGAGAAATGCTATGAGCATTAAAACGCTTATCAACTACATTGGAGTTTGTTAAAACATCAAATCAGAAACCTCTTTATCATTTCATTTTTTTTTCCTTTTCCCTTTGATGTTGCTATTTTTTATTAAAATGGTACATTTTTCTCTTTCATGCAAATGTATGCTTTGGGTCCTTTAGAATATTATCTTTTTAAATCATTAATGTGCCGACAAATATACAGGACATTCATGTTATGTATGTTAATAAAAATAACCACAATTTAGGGCATTTTATTGTTATTCTGAAAAGATTTTTGATAGGTCAGGGATTTGAACTTCTGATTTTATATTTTGCAACAAAAAAGGGTTCCAAGCCTCTGCCTTCATAATATATATAAACTAGCAACTAACCCGTGCAATGCACGGATTTTAATTTTATCTTTTAAATTACATCTTTTATATAATATATAATATTAATTTTTAGATATTAAGGTTTTTTAATATCTTTTTATGACAACTTTTATATAATATATATTAATTTTTTGCATATTAAGCTTTTATTAGAAAAATTATTGAATCAAATTAAAATAATACTATCATGATATACTAATAGAATGTAAGTAAATAATTTAAAATAAAAAGATTTTAAAATGAAGAAGTAAAAAGGTTCAAATCCATTAGAAATTTAACATAATTATTATTTATATATAATTAATCTTATTTCAAATTCTTTATGACTAATTTTGTAAACTTATTTTTTGAAGAATTTTAAGTGACTAAATTTGGAAAGTAATTTTTTAGAACTTGTGAAGCATGATTCATATTATGATTCCTTTAAACTAAAAAGTTCTTGTTATTGTGAATAATTAGTCATGTATGTTTATCAATTATTTTCAACAAATCAATCAAAAATTTAAATATAAATATCAAACATACCTCCCAAAAGTAATTATTGAGTATTTCTTGGGATAGGGGCAAATATTTATGCGCTCTGAAAATTTCAATACTATGACGAAGTCCAAAGCTAGTGGTATGTATCCTGAAAAAAAAGAGAAGATAATATATACATTACAAACCGACCAAATCATTACACGTAATTATTTTCAAATTTTGAAATAAACTTGCCTTTTGTAGAAAGATGGTGCATAAAGGTGGAAAATAAGTCTGCCTCCATCTATCATACATATGGATGATAACATTAATAAAATAATGGCATTCACTTGTAATACATACATATGGATGATAAAATTTGTAACGTTTTAGATATTAACTGTGAAAGATAAATATGCCTCACAATCAAAGAAAAAAAGGGAAAAAAAAAATAACTGTTGTGTGGTTAAGAAAAAAAAAAAAACTGTTGTGTGGTTTAGGAAAAAAAATAACTGTTGTGCGGTTAAGAAAAAAAAATAACTGTTGTGCAGTTTAGGAAAAAAAATAACTGTTGTACGGTTAAGGAAAAAAAATTGCTGTGCAGTTATTTTTTGGTACGTGTAGTTATGCTCTCTTATAATTACTTAATGATAATGATAATATATAAAATATATATAATGATAATATATATATATATATATATGTGAAGTAAAAAATATATTATGATAAGTTAAAAATATATATATTATGATAAGTGCGCCACGTGGCAGATTAGAACTTTTCATGTAAGTGCGCCACGTGGCATCTTATGGTTCAATTGGAACCATACTTCTAAAATTAGATATATATATATGATAATAATGTTACACAAAGGTCATGATATCTCTTTTTCAAAAGAAAAAGAGAAAAGTAAAAGAAAAGAAAAAAAGAACAAGAGGAGAATACCATAAGGCAGCATTTTGGGGATTTGTAGTAGCTTGTACTCTTCATACCAAACCTGGTACTCAATTATTTGAGGCCTCAAAGTAAATTGTAAGCTAGTATATATATATAATTTACAACACCTAAATTATTTATATATTGAAAATTATTCTAATAATTAGTCTCATGTAATAAGGATAGTTATTTAAGCGCCACTGTTTTTTTTGGCTACTGGATGTTTAGATAATAAGATTTTTTTTTTTCAAAAATAATGATTTTCTGTATATTGATACTTCAGTATAATTGGAGACGTATTTATAACTATAAGCATCCTGTTTAATTGGATGTCGTATAAGGGTAATGCAACTATTAATATTTTGTTTGGTTGCATATATATAGTTGAGAGGACTTCCGACGTAGAAGGGAAAAAAAAATTCTATTTAAATAATGATTAGGAAGTTAAGTTTGTTTTTGGGAAAACTTTCAAATACCACCCCTGTGGTTTTACACTTTCTCACTTTAGTACCCTGTGGTTTAAAGTGCATCAATTTAGTGTCCTATGATTCTATTTTTATTTTTTTATTATCGATTTCACTAATTTTTTTCGTTAAATCAGTGACAAAGTTAAAACTAAAAGGTACTAAAGTGAATATTCGATAAATCTAGGTGGGGTATCTGAAGTTTTTTGTATATAATTTAAAAAAATATTAACAGAAAAGCTGACGAAAAGATAAAAGTGAAACTATAGGACACTAACTTGATACACTTTAAACCACAGGGTACTAAAATAAAAAAGTACGAAACCACAAGGGATGGTATTAGAAGTTTACCTTTCATTTTTTGTTTAAAGTTACTCCAACTGTAATAGTTGGGTCTCCTCCTGCAATTCCAACTATAGTAGTCGGATTCAAATGCAAACTAGATACCAATTTGGATATGCATATAGTGATAACTACAATACTGCTTGGATTTATATGTAGTTATAATTGAAGTACAATTGCAACTGTATGCAACCAAACAATCCTTTAGAGGTTGTAGATCATATGTTTGTTGGTTAACATTCATATTTTATGTTCGTGGAAAACATCATGGATTAGGTCTATACAATGATTTCTCCTGAATTAGCTTTATTTAGGGGGGAAAAAAGTAAATTTCTCTTGAACTCAGATGTGTTAGATGTGACTCGAAATCTACTATCGATTCAGGTTCGGGTTTACGACTTGCCGACAGCTTCGCGGTACGACCAATTTGGAAAAAAAAATTATAAAGGAAAAATGAATGTCTGTGGTGGGTAGCGGAGGGCTCGGNCTGAAACCCGTTATGAGTTTTTCTTTTCGTTTATCGTTTATGCCCTAGAGGCGTGTGATCGTGGTTGGTTGTAACCTAAAGAACTTTGTATTCCCTTTTCGTTCCATAGTGAAGATCTCTCGTCCCTCGCCCGTGGTTTTTCCCTGCAAAGGGTTTTTCACGTAAATCTGTGTCTCTTTATTTTTCTGCTTGTGGTTTGATTGTTTTTTGTGTTCGTCGTTTCGTTTCCGTTTGTGCGTTTGTCGTAACAAGATGTTATGCTTGATTAATTTAAATATGCATGGTATTCTCCAACCAATTCAAGAACAATTAATCTTCAGGTGTTTTGTTATTGAGTGTTGATAGGTCTGGAGATGCAAAAACCATGGTCACAAATTTACTAATTAACAACATAGGACAACTAATTAACAGTGTCTAGTACTATTATTGAGAGTAAAATAACTTTATTTTTTATTATTCCATGTCATTAAGAAACCAATTATTTATCACAAAATCCCTAGCTATCGATCTTTACCTAAAAAGGAGAAAGCTAATTATGTTCCTTTCCTTAGTAATGGAAGTGTTACCAATAATTAAAAGGCACAAGTTTTAATTGTGTCAAACCTTGAGTATTTAAAATGATTTGAATCAAAAGAAGCTTCCAATGAAAAAGATTTATCAAATATTAAAGAGTATTTAAATTGATTTGAATCAAAATAATCTTCCTACGAAAAAGATTGTGTCAACAATATGATTCTATTCTTAGTTGACTTTGCAATATATATAATTCATCAAAAATAGGAAGGGTTTATTAAAACAAATATTCTTGGTCTTGCTAATGAGTGCTCAACCACAAATTAATCCAAGAACTTGTACAAATATTTCTTCTCATGAAAACAATTGCCCTAAAACAATTCCACATCGCTTGGTCGTCGAATCAAACTAACTTGTACGCTTCTTTAATTCGTTTCGAATCCGTAATGCGACGTCATTCGTAGCTTGTACCTTAAGATACAACATACAAAAATGTCACAAGGGTTAGTGATATATAGGCGATAACGCAAAAAATGTACTGATTAAATTAATAATGACAAAATTATATATATACTACTTTTACACCTTCATGCTTGTTTTGTAAGCTACAAATTACATCACATTCATCAACCCTAGGATGGAACATGGACCTTCCCAACACTCTTTTAATTCCCTTGATATGGAAAAAGGTAAAAGGTATATAAACATATATAGCATCATTAAAGCACACCAATAACTTTCTCTCATTCATGCACTCTCACTACCTAAGAAAATGGTATATAAGATCACATAAGCTTACACTTGAGAGAGTCTTCAATGTTGAGAGGCTTTGAGCTTAGATTTCTGCGTCTCTAATCGATCGGTCGAGCATGTCGGAGTCCTCTCATCGAAAACGTCCGCGAGCGATGACGAGAACGACGAGCAAAGGAGAGATCACGCACGAGGTTCAAACTGAGAATCATGATGAAAGTAGAAGGGCAAAGATAAGCAGTGATGCCTCGACTTGTATCGAATCGAAGTCCATAAAAGAAGATGGTGAGAAGGTTGGAGAGCTTTCGCAACCGCTCGATTTCCTGCACTCTTGCGGAGCGTGTGGGCGCCCCCTCGGATTAGAACGCGATATCTACATTTACAGGTGCATTTAACTTGCTCGCTCATCATTTCATATATGATTTTAATCAATTTAATTCCAACTTTGGTAGGCTATGTATAATACCATGAGTATATGAAATAATTGCTCAAATGTAGCTACACTATTGCTAGTTAAATTCTTTCTCATGATTTTTAGCTTTCCTTTTCTTTTTGAGCAAATATATATATCTTGTGTAACTCAACAAAATTCTTTTTTTATTTTTGAATATTCAAGAAAATTAACTTCATTTAAGAGTAGAATTGCACATTAATTTAAGTCAGAAACATGACTATTTCACTTAATTTGCACTAGTTCTATCACTAAAAAACTCCATGTTTTTTGAACAAAGAAACAACATTTTATCACATAGTTCTTCTATCTGTTATTTTAAATAATCAAATAAGAAAAGCGAAAAAAATATATTGCAGATCACAAAACATATGCTTTTCCCCCTCTTTTAATTACCTGCAAAAAATAGTTTTTTTTAGACAAATAAAAAGTAATAGATGTATACTTGATTTTTGTGGTTGCAGAGGTGAGAGTGCTTTTTGTAGCGCCGAATGCCGAGAGCGACATATGCGATACGATCTTACAAAGAGAAACTCTTCATTGCATCAACGAGAGTAGAAACTTGGATTTGTCACATTGTAAATATTCATGTAAAAATGTATTAAGATTGTGATTATGTAGCCCCTTTTATGTACCTTTTTAAATAGAAGTTAGTCCTGATGTTTTCACGATAAATTACGCTACTCTATAAATTTTAAGTTGAGTTTTTATTTGGTTCGCAAACTTTTAACTCAGTTGGATGTTGGGCATTCAAAATGAATTTTCGATAAAAAAAATTATTATCTGTATGCATCTGGTGCATGCATCGGTACGCAATATATATAACTATGAATCCATTAATGGTAATTCATCCATTCCATACGTTCAATCCAATTGTCAATCTTTAAATAAAGAAAAGCACCGATGGAAAATGAATAAAACGAATAATATGCGTTCAAAAAGAACGAAAAAAGAAAACTATGTCCGACAATGGTGGTAGTATATATCATTGCTCTTTCTACCTAAACCCAGAATGAATCATTGGATAAATCTCTTCTCACTCACATCTTTAATGTTGTACTCTTTTTCTTTTTTTTTTTTTAAAGCATGCTATCCGTTTCGTTTTATTTCATTTAGAAAAAAACTTAGCTGGAAATATGAATCAACTAGAATTCGAACTTGAGTCTTGGGTACCAACCACCAAACCCTTTGCCACTTGCTCTAGGGACGGTCGATTTTAATGTTGAACTCTTGAAAATATAATAAGTATATAAGTTGAGTAATACATGTAGCACTAGTTAATGTCTCAGGCTAGCTAATTAGATTATGTAAAAGTGTACAGTAGTTTGGACAACTATAACAGTATGAGTAGTTTTTAAGCTATTCATTTATGCCCTAGATTCTGGTGCATCTTATTGGTGTGGAACAAGTGGGCAACAAAATGTGTCAGTAATGAAAGAAAAGTACAAAAAAAAGATTATTTGCTTGGACCAACAAAATAGACAACAACAGCTACAGGTGGAAAGAGGGAGAGAAAACCACAAAAAAAAAAAAAGAAAAAAAAAAGAAAAAAGGGGTGGATATATAGCTGTAGCTAATAAATGAGATTCTAGACACCATTTTCAGTAATCTTGAAAAAGAAATCAAATTAGTGCAGTGTTTTGAGCTAGTAATGCTATTAACAGAAGCATGTATTATAGTAAAATTTTCTGTGTGACTTCACATGTAATAAAATAAGAATGCCAAATTAGGTCTCGTAATATTTTTTTTCTTTCCAATGAGTTAGGAGTAGAATTATTTATTCATTTTCATTAGTAATTACTAAACAAACTATTAGATATGACTACAGGCGAAAGTAAAAGCAGATACTTGCTAGATAGGACAAATAAATTAACAAAGAGTACAAGTAAATGGATAATTCTTTTCTAGTATGGTACTAGCCTCTTTGCCAATTAGTTGGTTTAATTTTGTTACGTGTAAATTTTATCTTGCAGTTAAATGTTGATTTAGCCTTTTGTTCTTATTGTTTGCCTCAATTGATATTGTTTAAGTGCACTTTGGACGCATTAAAAAGTGACAAACAATGAATGTCACTTCGTGTCGGTTCAACTAATGGTTCTTTCGATCATTAACATGGACCTCTAGATCAACTATCGAATTATTTAAAAAATAATTTAAAATAAGAGTATTGCTACTGGTCTCTCATGCCGTCACGCGGTTGTCATATATTGTTAGTGCGTTGACAACTATGATGCGAAGGGCTTCGAAAGATTTATATTTCAAAGTGTTGCATGAAATTGCTAACACCTTATCAATTCTTAGGGGCAACATTTTAGAGTATCCAAAAGTGTATTTCTCTTGAGATAGAATTTCCACGCTTCCGTTACAAGCCCAATAAAAAGTAACATACAGCGAAGCTAAATATCTGATCTGAGGGTTCCCTGTAAAGAATAGTAGCTATCAATCTAAGTTTTTGGACTGGTTCGAGTCTCTAACATAGCACGCAAGCCCAATAAAAAACTACAGTGCAAAAAGGCAAGGCTCACTTTCCCTTTTTGCACGCGGTCCATGAGGTGAGCATCACCTCGTGGACCACCTGAGGGAGAGAGAGCAGTGGACCCCTCTCTCTCTCTCTTTGAGATTATATATATATATATATACTAGTAAAATGTACGTGCAAATATACGTAATAATTATTAGAAAAAACTATATTTTTTTAAATTATTTTTTAATTTTAGGCCATATTTTATATGATTACCAAATATGTATCTAAAAAATTTAAAATAATAAATCACGCTATTAAGAAAGATATGCTTTAAATGATAAATAATTAACATAACTCTAATGCAAAATATTACTTTTGAAATTAAATAGAAAAATAAAATCTGTTAGGAAATAAATTTTGAAATTAAATGAAAAATAAAATCTGTTATCTTAAAAAGAAAATATATTTTGAAATTAAATAGATAATATCTAAAAAAGATATTTTAAAATAAAATAGAAAAATATTTTTTATAGGATTTTCGCACCACCGTAATCTGTTATAAAAAACTTACTTTTGAAATTAAATAAAAATTTATATTTTAAGATTTCACATCTCTAATCTGTTATAGAGAACTTACGTATTCATTACTGTTTTTTATTTCTATTTTTATTCTTATATTAAAAATTTTTCGTACGGAAAGAAAAAAATGGACGGCTAATTTTTCCGCTGAAAATGGGTCTGTCGACAACCCAAATTTGAATACACGTGTATATATATAAATATATATATATATATAAAATTTTAATATTTTATTATAAATATATAATAATTTATTTGAGAATCAACAAAGATAGTATTTTTACTTTAATTAATTTTTTTAATTTTTTTATTTGTAAGTTCTACACAGAAATAAATAAAAAATATTATATATTTTTTTAATATTACAATGAGCTTTTTATTATTAAGCTGGTTTATTTATTTTAGACCCACTCCCATCTCTCTCTTTTTTTTGATTTTTTTCTTTTCTAATCCTTCTTATTTTAGAGTGTTATTGGCCACATACAAAAAATAAATTTAAATTTAAATTAAAATTTAAAAGTATATATATATTAATGATTTTTGAATTGTTGCTTAGCTTTATATATTAGTTAGTATATTTTATGTAATTATTGTAATTAAATATATTTTAAAAAACTTAATTGTAGTGTTTTTTATAAAAATGGATTATTTATATCTAAATAATTATAAATTAAAATTAATATTAATACATACAATCTAAAATATTTAAAATTAGGCATAAATAATTATCTATTTTAAAGTTTTATTATAATTAAAATACAAACTTATGAATTTATAATCTGAAACCGAACGAGTGTTAAGATTAGTATTATTGTTTGTAATCAAAATTTACATATCTGATACAATTAATCGCATGTGGAAATATATCTAAAACTTTCTTATTTAATTAATTAAAATATATTATTATTTACTTTATAAAAAAATATATTTAATTATTTATTAATTATTTATAAAGAAAATAAATGAATTCGTAGCGGAACACAGGTTACTTAACTTGTTGTTATTATTATTATTATTATTATTATCAAATGTGAAAGTGGACTCGGAAGGAATTCCACCTGTCTCTCTCCCAATTATTGGTGGCCTATTCTATTTGATGTCAGGTGGGTCCCACCATTAAATATTTTGAAGGACAGGTGACTTCAAGCACCATCATCATCATCATGATCATGGATCTGCAATAAAAATCATCAATTATTTTATAATTGTTGATTAGTGGGGCTCACCCCCCCCCATTATTATGTTAGGTGAGATTTAACTGTATCCCACCCCAGTAATTAACCTGCCCATACTTGATACTTTGTAGAAAGGATTCCACTTAGAGCCCAGATTCCACAACAGCAAGACACTGCAATTTGGAATACATGAACTTTTTATTTTATATTTAATTTTTTTAAAAATATATATAATCTTTTTTAAACCTTTAGTGCTTGTGGTAGCAGATGCGTTTGAACTTTTTATGTTCTCGATTGGACTTTCTAAAAATTTACCAAATAGTTTAGTAGGTTTTTCTTTTTTAGCGAAGTTACTAATTGAACAGTCGTTTCGATCGCGTGTCTTGTACATATTTGTTGTAAATTCAAACTACAAAAATAGAAGCTATTTTTCCTTTATAGTTATGATGATTGAGCACCAAGATTGAAGAATAAAGTGAGTTTACATTCAAATTTTATTGGTTCTTTTATGTGTTAGAATAAAGTGCATTAATTATTTTTTGTGTTTTAAAGCTTTATAATATTATATTATGATAGGGTACATTACACTTTTGGTCCTCGAACCATGAGGTGTGTGACACTTAGGTGCCCAAAATTTAGTTTATTGTAATTTTTAACTTGAACTTTTTGAATTATTATAATTAAGACCCACAACCCAATTTTAGTTAACGAAATATATTAATATGTCGCTGACGTAAAAGTGACGTGGCGTCTTAATTATTATCGTGTTATCAATTACAATACTGCTACATCGCTTTCGTATCAGCTGCACGTTAATATTTAGTCAACTAAATTGGGTTGTGGGATTTTCTTGAACACACAATTCGGGCTATATCAAGTCGAACAAGAGCGAGCTGACGCTAGCTGGTGCTTGTCTTGTTAAGATTTTGAGCTGAAAATTTGGCTTGTTCGTATCTGGCTCGTTTAGCTCATTTCGAGTTAGCCCACTTGTGTTCTGCTCGTTAAGATTTCGAGCTGAAAAATTTGGCTCATTTGTGGCTCTATTAAACGAGCGACTAATTTCAAGCTCATTTCGAGCCGAATACGAGTTGGCTCATGAACGGAGAGCTGGATTGCTAGCCCTACACTTCACCCCTCCAATTTGGGTTGAGTGTGATTGACCCAATCCCAACCTAAAATAACTGAACCCAATACTATTTGCTTTCCGGGTCGGGCCGGAGACCCGATTGGCCAGCCCAACCCATTTGCATCCCCCAAAAAGTTATAAGAGTTACAGCACATTAATTGCACTTCAAAATTTAGGAGTAATTGCCTATATACTCCTACAAAATTTCCAACTTTCCAATAAATAGTTAAAAAAAAAAAAATCTAAATTTTTTCCAAGATATCCTTTTATTCTCACATATAAATCCTTTTATTCACAAGGATAGCCTTCTAAAAATTCAAATTCTTTCCAATAAACCCTGTTTCCTGATTTTCTTAGCAAAATTTGAGATTTTAATACAACTTATGATTGTTTAAGTTAATTTAGAAAAATTAATTGCATCAGGTGTTAAATGTAATGGAAACATGTACTTTCACTGTAACCAATTATAACCTGTTTTTTGGTTTTTCCCTTTAATCCAAATTCAACAATGTTCTAAATTGCTAGACCTATTTGAGATAGTGGTAAACTGAAATTTTGATGCAAAATATAGAGGGTGGTTAAGGCATAAAAAGTAATTTTTTAAAAATCGGGTCGAAAAGTGACCCGAGTATTACTCGGTCAAGGGTCGCTATTTTAATCAGTGATTCAACCACTGATTGAACCAGTAACATCAATAAGAAGTCATAAATATTTAATTATTTTTTTATTTTACTTTTTTAGTAAAAAAATTAATTGTAAGTAATATTATAAATTACATTAACAAACAAATTTATTCAAAATCGGACTGGCTCACCTGTTCACTCCGGTTTGAATGGTTTAAATTGAATTTTTAGCTTATCCGGTTCAAAGGTTTGAATTGAACCGTTTTATTAGCTGGGTCACCGTCAAAACGGTTGAATCGGTCGAATATAATTATATGTTAAACTATTTTAGCTTAGGTGGTAAGATATTGTGGAATCATATATAATGTCACCAAAAAAAAAAAAATTGTATGCTGTGATGGTGCTCTCACTAATGAAAGATTTAAGTCTACAACAACTCTCTCTCTCTCTCTTTCTCTCTCTCTGAAATTAGAACACTATCTATTTATAACTTGTCTCAGAACTTTGATTGAATTTATCAAAAGTATTATGATTCACCTTGACCAAAAAAAATGCATAAAAAGGACTAAGGTATATAGATAAGGGAAAAAAGTGATTGGCATTTTGTTGTTGTTGAATCATCAAAATCAAACAATTTATAGAGGAAATATAGGTAACAGAGGGTGAAGAAACTCAGATTCCATTCAATAGTTTAACATGAATACTCAATCATCAAAAAACAAACAAAAATTACAACAAAAAAAGAATACAAAAAAAGAAAATATAAAATTCAATCCAAGAAAACTCTCCTGCATATGTATGATGACTATTGCTCATGCTCTTCAGAATGGAACATCACAAAATTCTGAATGGAGGATTCGAAGTTCCGAAAGTGTCTGCAGATCAATCACTCCTGCTTTTATTTGTCGTCTTGCGACGAACTGGATCGAATTTATCTGCAAGCATCTGCGTGTGGCATCGATTGAAAATTCGCACAAATTAATACCAAATTTACAAATTGAGCAGTTGTAAATCAGCTAAATTCTGAAAATTAGAACATAATTGAGAGTTTGGATCCTCTGCATTGCATTTTCAGGTGAAATCATCAGTCCTGAACAATGTGATTCCTGCGAATTCACAATTGATGACGAATAAGCGACACACATTTTTTGAAACAATATAAGTCGAGTTTTGAGCCCGAATTAAGAGCATAGTGTGACCAAATCTCATGGTTAGGATTAGATTCCAACCAAATAAAACTCGGAATTTTAACTCCGAGAACACAATACTTGAACATACCGACAATTTACCACTTGTTCCATATAAGAGAAAAGAAAGAGTCATTTACAAATGAATCATATCTGAGAACTAAGATAAGACACTGTTTCTGAAACTATTCTCAGGAGAAAAAATAGAGTAAAAAAGAAAATTGTCCTATTCTGAAAAAGGAAAAAAAAAAAACAGATAAATGCTGTTTACTTTACACATCACATTTTTGTACATTTCAGTGGCTATTCAGATAACCATTTTACATGCTATTCACCTCATTTATCTCTCCTGTATCTTTCAAACATATAAACAAAACGAAAAATCGAACGAAAAAAAAAATAGAATAAACGAAACGGCACTTCGGCATCATGAGTCCCTTTGGAACCAATGCAGATGAAAGCAAACCTGAAGACATAAAATAAACAAAAAGTTACTATTACTCATATTATAGACAACATGAAAATAAATCAGAAATTAATAAAACCAAGTTTACTTACCGATTATATTGTCATCGTGAATATATGTACAGCAAGAAATTCAGTCTCTACCGATCTCGTGTGTTTCTTTTACTGCACGACAAAATGAACTTCACGACGAGTTAATCTATTGATCACAAAAGTGGATCAGTGCGCGAAACTCGTTGCTTTGATTAATGTAGGAGTGCGATCGACAATTAATATTTTAGGGTAGGCATTTGATTTACTGTAACTACTAGGGGCAGCTACTGCTTGGAGGCAGAAGCTCTTCTGCGCCGACTTTCATATTGGGGGTTAATAAACCATTCTTCAGTTGGCTGTCGAGCACTCCGACCTCGATTATGAAAGCCGCGCACACTGGACGATGATCGGAGAATTTCGACTCCCCTCGTATGTAAGACAATTGCATGATTCCGTCACCGTGCCATAGAATTCGATCGCACCTGAAAACAAGAACGGTCGAATTCATTAAAGGCTCGTAATTGCATTATCGAAGGAGGAAAAACAAAAACAAAATAATGAACCGAGATTACTAAACATAGCATTGTGGATGGCACTTACCACGCTGGCGTTCTCCTCTTCTTCTTGGATGTCACGGTCTCTCCGGCATAAGAATCCGAGTTCGACGAATACTTGTAGGTCGGAGCAAAGAAGATCTTCCCCTCATTCCATCCCTTAAACACCCGGCCCGCTTCTCTTTCCATCTTAAGCTATCAAAGCAAAACATTCGCGTGCGGCGTGTAATTATAGTAATACGTAGAAGGCGATTAATGTCGCAAAACAATAAATTTTAACCTTGAAAAGTAAAACTAATGAAGATAAGTGATCGAAAGCATCCCAATTACCTGATCCTTCTCAAAGAGAGCATCCCAATTATTCTCCTCGAGTAGCTTCCTCGTCTCCGAGTAGCTCAACGAAATCCGGTAATTTAAATCCCCTAACCATATAACCCGACTAAACCATATATATATACATATATTTATAAAAGAAGGTTAGTTATGTAGCAAGAGATAGAGAGTAATGTAATACAATTAGTCACAGTTAAGATTCTCACTCGTGCTCGAGAATTTTATCCGGAACTCTCCGTCCGCCTCTTCTGCAAACCCTTTGAAATTGAGTGTTCTTCAAGATCTCTATAACATCCAAATTCCTCCTCAACTCGTCGCCTTCTTTCTCGCCAGACGCCAAATGGCTACAAACGAAGCAGAGGCTCGTCTGATGCAAGGACATGCTCACCGATATGCATCCCTAGAAGATCAATTTTTTTTATACTCTTCAAATAAATGAAATGTCTAAAACAGATGGTTTTACACAAATCTTAGAAGAATTGTTTTAACATCTAAAATTTCCGTAGGTTATCTTCTGAAAAGCGTATACAAGTTACAATTTTGTGCATGTAAATATATAGAATGACTCAAAAAAACACACCTTGTTACCGAGATAACCCATGACACCGCGGCCGACACTAGAGAGCCGAAGATGGCCTACATGTTGGACCAGATCTTTCCTCGCCCACACGGTAACAAAGATCCCCACCATTTGTTTGCTCGCGATGAGATTATACTTTAATTGGTTACTCGTTGCAGAAACCGCCGCATTAGCCAAATCATTCATTGTAAAGCTGCTCGACACCACCTCCTCTTCGTCCTCCTCTTCCTCCGACGAATCGGTCTCGCTGACGTAACGAGCCCGTTGGCATGTGAAGCATGAGCTCCTATACGACTTCTCGTTCACCTCCGCTGGGCAATTGCACCTCGTCAGTTGCCGTCGCTGAGGTGTTCTGAACGTTTCGCTCGCCGCTTTTAGTGAAGATTTTTGGAAGACGAAAGAACCGGTGCTCAAATTCTCCGAGAATTTCGGCATTGGAGTGTTGAGTGTGGCAGATTGCGGAGAAGCAGAAGTGGCGGAGGGGGATGGACTGTAAGAGAAGCTGTCAGAGTCGACGTCGACCGGTCTGTTGAGGGCTTGGTTTATCAAAGTAAGCCATCTTGTCGCCGGCTCGTTGTCTTCGACGAGCACATTTCCGGCATTTAGAGGGACTATTTCCTGAAAACTGAAGAAATGCACAGCAGAGAATAAGATAAAAAAAACAAACTATAAACTGCATAAGCTACAATACATATCTCTATAAATCAATTGGTGACAAAGAATGGTAAAGTGATAACCATCAAGTTATAAAGTCACGAAGATATCGAAATAATGCTTTATCGGATTAATAGCTTAAAGTTTTAAACTTTTATACATACCCTAGAACATAAATATCGGAGTGATCATCGGCAGGGAGAAAGTCATTGAGGTTCAAACCAACATACGGAGGTTTCCCGCCTACGTTCCATGTCGCGACAAATATCCTGGAGAAAGAGAATAATTGAAACGAGACTGCGAAATCAGTAAAAATAAAGGAAAGGAAAAAGTAGAGAAAAATTGGAATTGTAGAAGGATATCGAACTCGAACCTGAAGGCCTCAGTTTTAACAGCATTTGATCCTGAGGAAGAGATGTCGCTGAAACTTAGGCTCTTGCTCTCTCCTTCGATAAGTTCAAAAAACCAAGAAAATTAAAGAAGGCAAAACAAATTAAGGGACTTATAACGACGCTTTTGAGATGATTAATCAAATTAAAACAGTTCGAAACAAGAAAGAAGAAAAGATCAAAAGGAATTTACCGGAAAAGCTTTTGAAAAAGGAAGAGGATGTTCTTGGTGAGTTAACCGGACTTCCTCCGAAATCAGCTGCAATTACAAAGTCGGAAACAGTATAACCATAAATTTCTATCTTTTTTTTTTCTTAAAATTGAAATGCATACACAAAATTCATCACCCCCCCCGAAAAAAAGAAAAAGAAAACTTCGGTTATACACAGGTCGAGTTCATAATCTATAAGAAAAAGTTAGAAAGCAAAATGTCCATAGTAAATTACGTACAACTAGGAAAAGGGAAAGGCGAAAAGTAATATATCTCCATTAAAAATCACACATAATCTTCAAAGAACATTAGAATATACTGTTCTATTGCATCTAACATCAAGAATAGAGTTCTCTCGTCGGTTATCATCTATTAGTGACATATTCCTGCTTTATTAGCAAAGTATAGATAATTAGGAAAAGCTTCCATGGCCATCATTTTCACCGAATGCGTTGTTCCCTCCAAAGAAGAATGTCATTTTCTACTTTTGCCGAAAAGTACGGATAAATAATAGTGGCAAACATGCATAATTTCACATCGTAGAGCTTAGCGCAACTCTTTTCGTTCTCCTTTTTAACCGAACCGTGAGATCGCCATTCATTTTTGGAGGATCGAACAGTAAAAATTAAAAAAGTTCAAATACTAGAAAATTCTTTTAAGCATCTTAGATTAAAATATGACTAATTGAACAAAAAGAGTATTAAAAAGAGGTGTAGAAATAAAGCAAATAATAACTTACTAGATGAGCTAATTGATCCCTCAATTATATTTGATGATTTTTTCTCTTTACTCCCAAACAGATTCGGGAAAAGGAACTGCAGAAACCAACCATAAGGACTCAATCATTTTTCTTTTCTTTTTTTTTGAAATTTTTCTAAAATGTCACCTTGAATCTTAGAAAAAGGGTATGAAAATTACAAAAAGCTCAAAAAATTTACCTTTTTTCTCGCGCCATTTGGTAGAGCCATTTCTGCAAAATCTCAACCAACTTGAGCACCAGTAACTACGAATCATAGATTAAGAACATATGATTCAATTTCTGAGAGTTGAAACAAATTCAAACTCTGCATTGGACAAGAGATAGAACAATTGAGTGTCACAAATAACATTAGTAAACTTTTTTTTTGAAAAAAAAACACAAATTTATTCAATTAGTCCTAAAGATACAATTATACAACAATAATTACCAAATAAACTGTTAAAACTAATTTAACAACCCAAGTATAACAAGTTAACAACTAAAAATCACATAAAAGCTCTCCAAAACACTCCAAAAAACCAAAATTTGATAACTAAAAACTAAAAAAGAGTATAGAAGGACCCAAAACATCAAATTGGTTGTGAACAACTAAACCCAAACAGCACAGCAACAAAATCCATTAACCCAGAACCCCCTAAAAATCCAAACTATGACACAACACCATAAAAATGAAACCCAAAACAGAGTAAATTTGGAAAGCATGTTAACAACTAAAAAGAGAATGGATGTGCACACCAAATCAAATCAACAAACACCTCAAATTGGTTGTGAACAACTAAACCCAAACACCAAATCAACAAACACCCATTAATGCAAAACCCCTAAAAATCCAAACTTTGACACAAAAAACACAAGTTAACAACTAAAGAAGAGAATAGAAGGACCCAAAACCTCAAATTGTTTGTGAACAACGAAACACCAAATAAATGAACACCCATTAATGCAAAACCCCTAAAAATCCAAACTTTGATGCAAAGAGCACAAGTTAACAACTAAAGAAGAGAATTAGAAGGACCCAAAGCCTCAAATTGTTTGTGAACAACCAAACACTAAACAAACGAACGCCCATGAATGCAAAAAACCCCTAAAAGTCCAAACTTTGACGCAAAGAACACAAGTTAACAACTAAAGAAGAGAATAGAAGGACCCAAATCCTCAAATTGGTTGTGAACAACTAAACCCAAAGACCAAATGAACAAACACCCATTAATGCAAGACCTCTAAAAATCCAAACTTTGACGCAAAGAACACAAGTTAACAACTAAAGAAGAGAATAGAAGGACCTAAATCCTCAAATTGGTTGTGAACAACTAAATCCAAACACCAAATGAACGAACTCCCATTAATGCAAAATCCCTAAAAATTCAAACTTTGACGGAGCATAGCAAAAGAAAGGGTTGGGTGCCTTGAAAACAACTATGGGAGGAGCATCAGAAACAGAGGAAATGGGACATGAATATTCCCCCCGTGGCGTTGAGAACGTCGCCGAAAAGCGCTTCTCGGGGGCTAGAAAGGAGAGAGAGAGAGAGAGGGCTTCTTTTACGTGGACGACTCCGCTTATCCGCTGCTTCGGATGCGGAGGGACGTGGTCAAAATCGCAGAAGCGCTTCTCGGGATGCGGGAGAAGTGCTTTTAGATCCGCGCTCTCCAACCTCGTGTTCTTATTTTATTGGGTAAACTTCAAATACCACCCCCTGGTTTCTCACATTCTCATTTTAGTACCCTATGATTTAAAGTGTATCAAATTTGTGTCATGTGGTTTTATTTTTATATTTTCGTCAGTTTTTTCGTTAATATTTTGTTAAATTATACACCAAAAACTTCAGATATCCCATCTAGATTTATCGAATATTCACTTTAGCACTCTTTTGTTTTAACTTCGTCACTGATTTAACGAAAAAAATTAGTGAAATCGACAATAAAAAGATTAAAGTGAAATCACAGGGCAATAAATTGATACATTTTAAACTACAGAATACTAAAGTGAAAAAATGTAAAACCACGGAGGTGATGTTTAAAGTTTTCCCTATTTTATTTATTTATTATTTTTGTGGGTGTGTGTTGTGTTTCGAGGTGAAAGTTGTTTGGATAAATTAGACTACAGATGTCAAAATTATACATTCGAGGAAATTCGAATTATTACAATTACTTTATTATAATCTCTAACTTAAAATTTTTTGAATTATTATAATTAGGTTTTAGTTGACTAAATTGTGATATATTGTTCATGTAAAAATAATATGACATCTCAATTATTATCGTATCATCAACCACAATAGTACTATATCATTTTTACATTGGTTGCGCATTAATATTTACCTAAATTAAATTGTAGTACTTAATTATAATAATTCTGAGTTTGAAGTAATTACAGCAAATTAAATTTTAAGGATTAATTTCATACAGATCCCTACAAATATAGTGAATTACAAATACATCATTACAAAGTTCAACTTTCATATATTGTTTCTTTAAAAGTCCTAATGTTTTCAAATATATCACTCTAATTTGTTACCGTTAAAGCAATGTCTATCAATGGGGCATTACCGCTCTTTGTTAGGAGTAGTAAATTTTATAAGTGAAATGACCTTTTTGCCATCACAATTATGTCCCTCTAAAATCCCTCCAAAAGTTCCAACTGTTAATTGAAGAGGGATAAAAGGGTCAATTTACCGTATTAACAAATTAGAGTTAAGTATTTAATCTATAATTAACAAAATGACAGGAACATTTTTGAAAATATCAGGACTTTTACATAAACAATATATAAAAGTTGAACTGTATAGGAATCTATTTGTAATTTACTATATTTATAGGGACCTGTATGCAATTAACCCAAATTTTGAATACGAAAGTGTCAGAAATTCATAGTTGGAGGACCAAAGTGTAGTTTAGCGTGCGTGATATGAGTTAAAAAACAGGAGTGGAAATAGAGGGGTGTCCAAAAGCCGGGAAGTGGACGCACGAGGCGTCTCGGTAACGGCGCCTGCAACGGAGGATATTTCACGGCGGAGCCACGTCGTTTTCCGTTCCCGTTTCCGTTACCGTTACGGTTACGAGGTTCGTGGGCCCCACCCCGTTCTCGACGCGTACCTTCCAAATGTCGATGGAAACGTAAACCAACACCCTCGAAAGAAACCTTTTTTTTTTTTCCTTAAAAAAAAAAACCCCACAAATTCCGGATTTGCCCTCGCAATTCCTAATGTGGAGTTCGTAGAGAAATCGTTTCGTGCACCGGGTGTATTTGCATGGAACAAATTATATTTAGAAATCATTTTTTTTTATAAATTAAATGATAGTCCTTTAATAATACAGTAATTTTTGAAACTATGTGATTTGGAAAATAATAGGGTTCAATGTAGGTTGGTTTTTAATATGGTATGAACAGAGCACGCACACGGGTAGACCCGGTGCAGATAAGTTTCTCTCGTGTAGGGGGTAAATAAGTCATTTCGCACGGGGCAAGGTCGGTCAACGGGTAAATGGGTCGCACGTGTGAGGGTGCGTTGATACTCGTGCGAGAACAAGTGCGTGGTCGCCCCGCGATTCTCCCTCCAAGTTAGCCAAATGTGAAATGACGATTTTGCCCTTTAGAAATCAAAAAGTGAATTTAAATCAAAAGTCCCAAATGAGAAGGTAATTAAAATTAAGGGGTGTTCATGTATTTGTACCTACAAAAAAAACTTTTTTTTTTGTGGCAACATTAAACTAAGTATGTGTGAAGCGGCATGAATGAGAAGGGCGCCGTTTTGAAGGACATAATAATATTTTTTTTTCATTAAAAATATATATAAATAAATATATTCAAAGTAATTGTATTAGACTACATTTGGAATTACAGAGAGATAATATTATATACGGTGAAAAAGTACGATAAAAAAATATTCTATTTATTTTCGTATGTAATATCGCATTTCGCATATCGCAATGAGTTGAATGGTTTCTGCAATTCCACCAAAAAAACACAGAAATATATTTTTATACTTTTGTCCCAATTCTATTTTATCTGTTGATCTTAGGTGAATCACAATAACAAAGAAGGCGCTCATGGTGTGTATGGCTTCTTGGAAAAGAGTGTTTTTGAAAAAAAATTATGAATAATATTTTTTTTTTCCTAGAGTTTTTATTTTCTAAATAAAATACTTAAAAAACTAAAATACTAGTTTTTCGTGAAATCTAAAAGCAAAAATTTCCAAAAAAAATATTTTTTTAAGAAATCAAACTGATAAAAAAATAATTTTTTCATCCAAAAAATTATTTTCTAAAATATTTTTGGAGAAACCAAACACTCCCTTATAAACAAATACATATCAGGTGAGAAATAAGAACAAAATAAAATGCGTAATAAATAAATAAATAAATTGATTAATTAATGTTTCGATCAATATAAAGCAAGCGCGTTTCAACTACAGCATTTGAACCGAGTCAAGCAAATAGAAAAATTAAGTACATGTCATTGACACATATTATTGAAATATTTAATATAAATAAATAATTTTTTGAATGCTCTTTTACGTACCGAACTGTAATATAATCAATGGCTATTTAAATTTTAAAATATCACCAATGTCCTCGTAAAAGTCAGAAATATATTTAAATGACCCTAATAAAATTCATGCAAATATGATCAATTAGCTCTAAAATTTTATTTTTAAAATTTAATAAACTTATAATTAGAAAAGCAACTTTCATAGTTTTAACAAATTTTTTAAAAAGACAAATTCAACAGATAAAAGACAATAGATCACACACTTGATAAGAAATTTTTTTTTTTAAAATTATGCTATAAGATATAAAATTGCAAACTAGTTCTTAAATAAAATAATATAAAAAATAAATTGTATTAATATTTTTACCTTACAATGGATAGTTGAGGGTAAAATTGTTATTTCATTAATTTAATTACTATTTAACTCTCTTTTAATTCGAACAAGCTTATAAAAGTTGACAATATGGCCATTTATGATATATATATATATATATATTAACATAATATCATATGCGAATTAAATTTATCAGTTTATTTTTTTAATGTTTCTTTATGTGATAGAATATAAAACTATTTAGTATAGTACTTAGATTTTTTTTTTAATGTGTCTTTATGTGATAGAATATAAAAATATTTAATATAGTATTTAGATGTTTCTTTACTTAAACTTTGCATTATTCTCTAAATATAATTAGCCATCATTGTTATATCATTTTACATATAATTAAATATAAATTTATGGTGACACCCTCAACTACAGTCGTTTGTGAAATGGTCCCTCAAATTTTTTTTTTTTTCTTTAGAATTGATACTCAGCTTTTACGTTTTCTGAATTTAGTGACTTCAATTAGGATCCGTTTGGTTCAACGTAAAATCATAAAAAAGAATTTTTAGTNACATTTTTACCCTCTATTAATCAACGGTTAAGATCATTTTTATTTTTTATAAAATAAAGTACCGAATCATTTCTCGTTTAATATATTTATCTTTAACTGTTGCACTAGAAACTGCAGAAGGAGGCCTAACTGCAGCAGTTCGAACTACGCTTAAATTGGCCGTAATTCCAATTGCAGCAGTTGAAGAGCACAACTTTAAACAAAATGTATGCTTACCTCCTTAATTATCTTTAAACAAAAAATAATTTTGTTATGTTGGAGGTAATTTCACCATCATATATATAAAGTGATAAAATTTTAAAAATTATTTCTCAACTACATTCAACCAAACAAATTATTTATAGTTGCAACGTTTCCTACTACATCGAACCAAACAAGATGCACGTAGTTACAACTGTTGTATTTCCAACTGCATACATCTCCAACTACACTGAATTTGTAACTACATCTAACCAAACGACCTGTAAAAGTATCTAACTATAGGTTGAAATGAGGTTAGAGTCATTACTCATTAGCCCTAAATTTAAGTTCATGTGGAAGCATGAACTCTTTTTTTNCACACACTTGATAAGAAATTTTTTTTTTTAAAATTATGCTATAAGATATAAAATTGCAAACTAGTTCTTAAATAAAATAATATAAAAAATAAATTGTATTAATATTTTTACCTTACAATGGATAGTTGAGGGTAAAATTGTTATTTCATTAATTTAATTACTATTTAACTCTCTTTTAATTCGAACAAGCTTATAAAAGTTGACAATATGGCCATTTATGATATATATATATATATATATTAACATAATATCATATGCGAATTAAATTTATCAGTTTATTTTTTTAATGTTTCTTTATGTGATAGAATATAAAAATATTTAATATAGTATTTAGATGTTTCTTTACTTAAACTTTGCATTATTCTCTAAATATAATTAGCCATCATTGTTATATCATTTTACATATAATTAAATATAAATTTATGGTGACACCCTCAACTACAGTCGTTTGTGAAATGGTCCCTCAAATTTTTTTTTTTTTCTTTAGAATTGATACTCAGCTTTTACGTTTTCTGAATTTAGTGACTTCAATTAGGATCCGTTTGGTTCAACGTAAAATCATAAAAAAGAATTTTTAGTGAAAAAAAAAGTTCTACGTTTTATAGTATTTAGTTTGTAGGAAAAAAAAAAAGTTTTTCATCAACATTTATTTGATTGAAAAAAAAAAATACATTTATTTGGTTCGCTAGTTTTGAATTTTCGGTTTTCGTCAAAAAGACAATGAAAAACAAAAATTTTAATTTTTTCATATCTGTAAAAATACTTTTACATCAAATCAAACAAACGAAAAAGTATTTTTCGTGTCGAAAATAATTTTTTGATTTATTTTACGCCGAACCAAAGGCCCTCTTAATGAAAATAAATATCTCAGTGGTTTAATCAAATTTATATATTAATTAATTTTCGTCAAAAGAAACAGAAACAATTAAGAGCTAAGAACTAACAGAGCTATTAAATTCGACAACGACAGGACAAAAAAGTAAAGCAGAGGGGCCTATTCAAAATGGTCCATAGCTTAGGGGGCTCCATACATTTTCACCATTAATTAGAGAAGGGATATGGAAACATTCTTTTTTTTTTTTTTTTCTTGTCAACTTGATGGATACATCTAATTAGGTAGAGATGCAAATGGATCCGGGTTGGTGGAGCTCTCATTCCGATCAATTTTGAATAGGACGGACGATAAGTGAAAATAAAAAAATATATAGAATTATGTAATCCGTTCCTGAATCCGTCTCGACACGCCAAATAAATGGAGCGGGAGGCATAAGACCTTTTTCTTCATTTAGTCTAATATGATTTATGAAAAGTTTGCGAAAAATTCATTCTCGCACTAATCTGATTGAAATGAAGCGATCAGTAGGGGTCAAAAATAAAACTAAAAATAGTCCGGTTCGAATCTGTCCCGATCTGATAAGAAATGGAGCACGAGGTGAGAAACTCCTTCCGCACCCGGATCCGCCCCGTCTGCATTCCTACCCCTAATGGTGGCAAATGTTGGTAATTTTCCTTTTTTTTTTCTTATATTTTTGCGTGTAAAAGCTAATGTTGGTTTAGACTAATCTTTGACAAAATCCCTACAATTAAGAGTGCCTCATCCAATTTCTAGAGAAGCTTAATCCTTCTTTGGAGATATAAAATCTTGCTTAAACGCCACTTAATATTTTAATAATCTTTCACCATCTCAAAACAATGTAAAATGAGAGCTTCGAGGTGGCGAATTATAAAAGGCTCCTTCTAAAGCACAACTATAATACAATTTATAAAAGCAAGTTACAAATTTTGAATTACTTTTTAGAATTCAAATATGCATTGCGTCTGTACGTTTTAAACGACTCGGTTCTCCTCTTTCTTTTAATTTGAGCTTTCAAAATAGTGTTTATTGCTTATGAGTGACATGACATAAGTAAGAGATGTAAATTTGAGCTTTTTTATAACCTAAACTACAAATTATAGTAGACCCTAATATATAGATGTACCTACACATCCATTACCCTCAGATATTTAGGATGTGTTCACTGTTCAGATGCAATGTAGAGGACAACATAATTGATGATATTAAGTGTTCAAGTGGGGATAGCCATAATGATTCATAAAGAGATGAATTGTCAGTATGGACCAGCAGCATATGATTTTGCACTACCGATCACTATTTAGCGTAGTTGGTTGGTACTCTTATTTGTCAACTAAGAGGTCAGCGATTTGATCTTCTGCCAATCTGTTTTGCGCTGAGGCTTTTCAATCCTCTAGCTTTTCGGGAAAAAAAGTATATATATTTTTGACTAGTTCAGAAGGATCTTAAAATGAGACGTACGGAGTCTAGCAACAGAAATAAAAATCAGTTTGTGGAGGAAGCAAGTTTTGTGAAATAGCTTCTTGTGTAAAATAGTAGGCCAAAAAGCAACAATTAATTGCCAATTATTTCGTCAATTAATATAATCCCCTCTTCCCCTCTCTTTACGGTTTCGACCGCGATTCCTACCACCAGTTTATAACATTGGAGGAGGAACTATTAAAATCGCTTTTTAACTTTTAGGCATTTTCAAATAAACAAGCAGATGTTTTTAGCTACCGCAATACCAAACAAAACCTAAGTATACATCCAAAACAACAATTGCATAAGCAGGTAGGTTTGGCAAATAACGGGCCGGGTCAAAATTTTGGTTTCGGGCTGGGCCCGGTCCGAGTTTTACACATACTTCATCATTTTAGAAATTTTAATCATCATTCATTTCTACTGGCTCAAATTGAGTTTCTACTTTTCCATCCAGTAGTATATTAAGACAATTGTTATTTTCTATCAAAATGTAATAATTTTAGAATGTGACCAAGAATTTGAATTTTCAATTCTGTTCAGATTATTTCTGAACTATTTTCTAATAGAACAATTAGACGAGCATAACAGTTTCAGAACTAATCCTAAGCTCCGATAGTTTCGAGATGTTTTAGATTCAATTTTGTCATTTGCAATTCAATGCCGCACATTTCTGTCCGCCGCCACTTCCCGTACTTATTGTTTCTTCCTTTTTAAAAACCTCTCATCAATGTTAATTATAAATGCAGTGTAGCTAGAAGAAACATACAGCTGAAAATACTTATTTCGTTTAATTCTGTGCCCCTGCAGCTGTTATAGTTATGTCGTTTTTATTTGCTAGTTCCAACATTGGATTTTGATTTTTTTTTCCGCAAAATTGGAACCTCTCACAATCCAAATGTAGCTCTAATTGAAATAGTGGAATAAAAATGCATAGATCTAAACGCTATATTTGAATTTGTATGCAGTTAAAACTATAATATCTAAAAAAGAAAGCACCATGACAACAATTGAATTGATTGGCTTAATTAGAGCCACTAAATTAAGCATTAAGGGTCCCATTGAATGCTAATACAACAAGAACAAGAACAAAACACGCTAATTATAAGATTCAATGTTTTTTTAAGCTCATTTTCCTAACTAATTATTTTAAGGGCATATTTGATTTATGATTGAAATAGAAATGAAAAATAAAATGATGGATTATCTAAAATTAACGAGTTTATTACTGGAATGAAAATTAGAATGGACATTTAAAACTTTAAGAGGGGATTCTGATTGAGAAAGATGAGACTGACGACGGGAGAAGAGAAATGTATCTGTTTTAGATTTGACCAATTTAAAAATTAAAAGTCGGATTGAGGCATGAATAAAGTGGATCGTTTCCATTCCAGAGTGGCCGAAATAGAAATCGAAATCTGATTCCTATAAAACAAATAACAATTATCGAAATCAATGATCATTTTAATTTCATAGTCTAAAATAGGTGAACTAAACAAGTCCTAGAAGTTTCTTAATCTTAGTATGCAAACTATATTTCTTTTAAAAAAAATCTAAATTTTATATTGCATATTCAACATCGCTATTTTGAGATTTCATCTGTATCACTTAGGTGTTTTAAGATCATATTGTTCCCGTGCTACTTGATTTACGTATTTTCATGTTCAAATAATTAAGTTTTCAATTTTCCAGCAAGTTTACCGATGAGAGTCGGAATGGATTAAAATTTTCCAACCGAGTTAGAAGAGAATATATTATGTAAAACATGATTCAAACTCTTCTGTATGGCTCAAAATAAATTCAAATTCGAATCCAAATCCAAATTCGAATTCTAATAAGAATTGACATAATTTCTTTACATTATAAGAAAACTAAAATGACACAGATAAAATTATAACAAAAAAAAAAAAAAATCTCTATTTGCGAAACTCTTTAGCTCATTCGAAGTGTAACGCTTCCTCAAAACTCAACCAAAATTTTAGTATTTAATGAAAACAAATACAAATATAAATTAAAAAAAAAAAGAAAAGAAAATGGAAAAAGGATCGTGTATCAACTTACTTGGACGAGATCTCTACCGTTGGTTTCCTTCGAAGGGACGGATCGGAGATCTCGGTCGATCTCAGCCGTCCAATCCGTGACGAAGCGATCGACGGGGGAGAGAGAACGTTGATTTCGGTGCGAACTACAGGGGAATTTATGAGCACGCACACTGAGATCGGTGGTGAAATGACTATTATACTCTTATGTCTCGCGGCTCGTTTCGTAGAGTCGAAAGGGTATATTCGGTAACGTGGTAATATTTTGAGCCAAAGGACGAAAAAGCCCCTCAGTGTTTTACGGCTTAAACGTTGGATGGGCTTTTGTAGTGTAGCAGAGATAGGGGTATTTTCGTCATATTTTGATGGCGACGTGGAGCGGTGTCAACCCGTCTCTCGTGGCGCGAATCCATGGGATTGGTCGGGGCCGTACTGTTTTCCCGTTCGGAACTGGATAAATAATTTTGTTTATTTCTCCACCGTCCATTTTAAAGCATGGGCTATAGTGAACGGTGGATGTGGCATTTGCATAAATTTTTCTATGGAATTAGCTAGAGATATTCATAAATCCATGTCGGATCAGAATAGTTATTATGCTGTATCCATACTCTAAAAAATAAATATAAATATATATATATATATATATATATATATATATATATTCTATCGATACAACTTCGCAACGAGTTCAGATCCGAATAATTAAGTCACTAATGTACTTATCGAATTTATTTAAGCGAATTTGAATAGTGACTATTTGTATGCTACTGTGTAATCATGACATAAAATATAAATATTTATTATGTGATAAGTTCAAAATAAAAATACAAAATTTTTTAATTCCTACACATGTATTAATTACTCTTAAACACATGCAACCACCACTCTAAAATGTTCAATGTCATAATAGTTAAAATTATATTAACAACTCAGAACACATATTACATAATTACATAATATATATATACAAGTAGTGACATAACATGCACCATATGTCTAGAACAAATGCGCCTTCTATAATGTAGATCATACACAATAAGTCCAAAATATTATAGTGAGAAAATAAGTATAAGTTTTTCAATTTTCATAATTTTTTTTTAATTTTTTTTTTCCTTTGCTTTAACTTTTTACGGTTGGATATTTTACTGGGTCCGATATAAAAACTATTCAAGATTACTGGGTTAGGATATAAAAATTATTCCGGACCCTGCCTACTATAGGATCTAATCCGGATCAGATATGAATATAAGATATCTAAACCCCTACTCGAAACTTTAATTGACAATTTTTTTCACTCCTATGCTACCTACTTTTAATCGAGTCTAGATCAGTATGGATTATTGAATATTTTGGACATTTCTAGTTGCAACACTATTGTACTGGTTATCATTCAACTAAATAGCCCTTAAACTGAGGTTATGTATCATATAATTGAAATCGTCTTTAGGCTCTTATATCCTTAAAATCCTCTAAGGGACCGTTTGGTTGCATATAATTGCAATTACACTACAGTTGTAACTGCATTGCAAATGCAAATTTAGTGTTTGGTTTAATATGAGTAAAGCTTCTATACTTTTTTTTTTTTTTGTTACCGTTCATTCACGCGTATTCAACGGCTCAGATTTAGTTTTTTTAAAATTGTGACCTGCAATAGCAGGTTACTTTGGGAGAGGTACCGGTTACCAGGTATCTCAAAAAAGAATATTTTTGTCTTTTAATACATAGGCAATTTAGTCATTTTACATCTACTATATTTTCAAAATTTTTATTTTTTCTTTGTTTCCTTTTTCTCTCTCTATCTTTCCTTTCATAATTTAGCATTTCATATAAGAAAAATTTCAAATGATTTGACAATATGATCATTGAATTTAAACTTTAAATAGTAATATGAAATTCCTCTAATTTAAATTTCACTTTTAAATTTAAAATTTAATATTATATTCAAATTTATATTTTAAAAATTTAAGTTTCATATAAATACTTTGAAATATGGTAAACAGAAATAATTGTTTGAATTCTAGTCTTCTGGTTTAGGTTTGGTTTTGGGTTTCGAAAAATTGGTCAGTTTTGAATTTGGATATGGATTTTTGAAATTGTGAGTTCGGAAATAAGTTTGTGATTGTTAGTGAGATTCGAATTCAATATCCATAACATTTTATTTATCTCACAATAATTCTAATCTTTTAATTATATGTTTAAAACGTATATTTAAAATATTTATTAGCGTTCTAAGTTAAATATCATTCTGTTTAGAAATCGTTTATTATACTTTACCGGTTTCGGTTCAATAGGTTAAATCAATACTTGATAGAAGAGGTCAATAGTCTGATCAGAGATAAATCAACGTTTCAATCTAGTTTTTAAAATCTCTGATTTAAAATTTCAATAGTAATATGAAATTCATTAGAGAAATCTAGTTGTAAAATCTTACTCTCTAAAGTTTTTATGCATTACGTTTGGAAACTGTGCGATAACTTGTATTCTTAAATTCTGGTAGAATTTAGTTTTAAAAATAGTAATTATGAAATTCTCTCTAATTCAATTTCACTTTTAATTTTAAGTATTTAATTTTTAAATTAATTCATCGCTCTTTATAAATAAAACTATTTCTGTCTAAATTCTATACGATTTAAGAATTAATGATAATTGGAGAACCTAAAACATTAAGTAAATTCTAATTAATGGATAATAATTGCATAATTGGGTTAATAATTAATTTGTCTAGAATTAGTGCAATTAATGCATAAAATTTAGGACATCAATTAAAAAGTTTCTTTTAAAATATTGTATTATTAATTACAAACTAACGCTTGAATAAATAATTCTTTTACCTGCTAAGTATTAAAGTTACATTATATATACTCTATTATAACGGTTAAGATTCATTTTTATTTTTTTTTAAAAGTACCGAATATTTCTCGTTTAATATAGTTTATCTTACTGTTGGCAGCTAGAGAACTGCAGAAGGAGGCTAACTCAGCAGGCAGTTGAACTACGCTTAATATGCCGTAATTCATTTCGGCAGCAGTGAAGAGCACAACTTTAAACAAATGTAATCTTACCTCCTTAAATTACTTTTAAACAAAAATAATTTTGTTATATTGGAGGTATTCATTCACACCCCATCATAATAATATAAAAGTCGATAATTTTAAAATTATTTCTCAACTACATTCAACCAAGACAAATTAATTATAGTTGCAACGTGTTCCCTACTCTACTGAAACAAACAGACTGCACGTAGTTACACAACTGTTAGTATTCCAACTGCATACATCTCCACTAACTGATTGTAACTACATGTCTAACAAACGACGCTTGTAAAAGTATCTAACTATACGGTTGAAATGAGGTTAGAAGCATTACTACATTAGCCTAAATTTAAGTTCATGTGGAAGCTGAAACTCTTTTTTTTTTTTTTTTTGCAAGAGAGATTGGTAGGAACGCTACTGCTTGTTATTTCATTTATGCGAAATAAACTTAGCTAAAAAGTGTATAAGACTTAGTGTTGAACTTGGGACGGTTGTAAAAATCATAATCCTTTGCCATTGCTTAGGGACGGTCGGTGACTCTTATCTCATGTTATAAATTGGTAAATTCATCCCAATTAAATATTGCATTAGGTTCTAAAACAAATCATTTTTTTTTTCTCTTGTGTAGATCTACAGACAATAGTGGCAACTCTTAGATAAGTAAGTGATAGAAAAAAAATAAATAAACACTAATATATCTAAGTAGTTCATGGGGTTGTAATTGTGGGACGTGCGGGCCGGCACGGCCCACATTTTTTGGCCAAAATCGGGCTAGGGTTCCTGCAGGGCGCCTGCCGGGATTTAATTATCGGGCGGGCCGTGTCGGGCCCAAATGTTTTCTATCCTCTGCCCGCAGCGGCACTTTGGCCGGTAAGGAACGGAGCCGTGCGGGCTGGGCTGTCTGTCGGCCGGCTTATTAAAGTTTTATTTTTTTAAGAAATTTAAAAAATTTAGTATGAAATTTTAAAATATAAAACATAAATATTTATTTAAATTAATATTTATGATTAAATATTAAAAAAATTAATAAAATAATTATACTAAATAGAAATATTTAATTTTTTTAAAAAAATAATTAATTCTGTATTAAACTTCTATTAAAAAAATAAAAAAAACTAAAATGTTATAAGACTTTTGCCAATGGACGCAAAAGTCTTTGGTCATTGGACGTCAAAGACTCTCTCAGCAGACCTGTGGAGGAGAGATCCTGGGAGGAGGACCGAGCTCTCCTCCGCCAGGAGCTCAGACCCCTGCCAAGGCAATGCTTGGGGGCGATGGGGACCAAGGCTGCGCACGGCCAAAGGCCAAGCAGGTCGTGGCGTGGCCGGGCCGCCAGCCTTAACTCGGCGCACGTACGCCCAGGCCGCGATTCGGCCCATGCCGTGCCGGGCCTTTGGGCTCCAAAATAGTGGCCCAGCACGGCCTAGAGCTTCGGGCCGGCCCGGCCCGGCCCGGCACGGATGCTACAGTACCCGTGCCGTGATGTGGCCCGGCCCGAGGCCATGCCGGGCCGGGTGGCCTACGTGCCGCCTGGCCCGTTTTACATCTCTAAGTAGTCATTTATTTGGGATCTTCCAACTTTTGTAAAAAATAAGAATCTTCCTCATTTCTTGGATCTATATGATATTTCCCTTATACATTAAATCTTATAAAAGTTGGTGAAAATTATTAAGTTATTAAAATTTTATCTTTTCATAGCTTACATCAGAGAGAAATTTTCACGTCGTATCAGAACAAAAGATCCAAGTTATTTGGTTGGAATATAGTAGAGAAAGTGTTAAATATAAACGATGAAAATGTCTCCATGCAAAAGTAGCCTTGCATGAAGCGAGGAATATTAGAGCAATAGAGTTGATTGGTTCGAAAGTTAGTTCCTTTTTTTTCCCCTAAGGCATAGTAATTTAAAAAATATATATATATCCTAAGATAATTCAATTTCTCAAAGCTTGTATTGAAATTCTTAAATAACCTAAGCTCTAAAATAGTGTCAATTTGTTAAGATGAGAGCCACTAGAGGAATTGCACAGGTCAAAGTTGATAAATTGAGCAAAATTTGAGGTTTTCAAATTGTTCCTTTGCCTTTTAATGGGGCATGTTTGACCTAGATTCTGGAAAAGTAATTTTTACAGAATTTATTTTGGTTTGAAAATTTTACTTTGGATAAAAACTGCAGAGCGTTTGGTTGAGTTTAAATAAAAATGATTTTTCGGAAGTAATTTTGTAAGGCTGTTTGGTAAAAAAATTTTGATGTTGGCACATATTAATATTTTAGCTAAATTTTATCTAAATAATTTAAAATTAAAATTTAAAGTTGAATTAAAATTAAAATTTTAAATTTCAAATTTGTACAAAATTTTAAATTTGATATTTTAATTTAAAAAGTAAATTTAAAATTTAAAATTTTGAAATTTAAAATTTGAATTTTTAAATTTAAATTTAAATTTTAAATTTTAATTTTATAGTTTTAAATTTTAAATTTTAAAAATTTAGAATTTGATTTTTAAAAATTTTAAATTTTAATTTTAACATTTTGAAATTTATAATTTGAAGATTAAAACTTGTATTTTTAAATTTTAAAATCTAAAATGTCAAATTTTAAATTTTATCTTAAATTTGAATTTTAAAATTTAAAATTTGAGATTTGAAATTAAAATTTAAAATTTAAAATTTAAAATTTAAAATTTAAATTCGAAAAGTTGAAATTTAAAAATTCAAATATGAATTTAAAATCTAAAAATTAGAATTAAATTTAAATTTAAACTTTGAATCTAAAATTAAAATAAAAATTTGAAATTTGAGTTCAAAATCAGAATCAGATTTTAAGAAGTAGTTTTTTTTTTTCTTACTTCTGATTCTGGGACCTTCAAAATCAGTTTTCTGATTCTGAAAAGTAGAATCAAATTTTTGAGCACTTGTTGCAAACACTCTTGTGAGCCCAAAATCATTTTTGGACTCAAAATCACTTTTCAGCAGTAGGGCCAAACACCCCCCAATATCTTGTTTTGATAATAGAAGATATAAAATTTGGATGTAAATTGAATTTGATACCAAAAATCTAATGGATACCACTAGCTCATAGGATGAGGGACAATAATAGAGTGTCCCTTTATAAGACAAGTACATGTAAGGATTTGTTAAATCTAAACCATAGATTAGCAAATACCTGAAAAGATTTTGGCAAGAATCTTTTTGGATTACCCGAATTTTATATATTAGTAATGCCTGAATGAACGGTTTCTAGAACTTGTTTGGATATCAGAATAAGTTATCAAGTATTATATGGTTTATGCGCCATGAGAATTTTCTTATATAAATGCTTATTTGGATATCAGAATAAGTTATCAAGTATTATATGGTATATGTGCCATGAGAATTTTCTTATATAAATGCAGAGTACTTTCTCGCTTTTAGTTTAGTCCTCATAATGTGCTGAACGATTTTTTTTATTTTGAAAAATAATTTAGAGGCAGAATATAATATATTTATAGATATCTAATCTAAGCATACTCTTCATCAATTTCGCTTGGTGTTATTAAGTGTTTTGCCATTAGATCTTACCCTTTGACCACTTTTATCTGTTAGATCATATTATTCAACCAACAACCTACTCAACCCTAGGGGATCACTATCATTCTAACCGCACATTTCTTCATCCAAAGGCTGAAAATCTAATACTGCAAATGATCCGGTGCCATTAATAGTATAATAGTCTAGTTCCATGTCTATTACTTATTATTACATTCGCATTAAATAGACAAAAGAAATATGCTGGATAAGATTATTCATTCATTCCAATATTTCAAGACCTATTCTACAAGTGATCCTAAAAACTCTACATTAAATTTCATTCTAAGTTGATGGGGATTTTCAAATTAGGGGTGGCCACTAGTGAATTTAAGTTGATTAAAAACATAGGGAATAGCAAATCTAAACCTAATTGCCAAATTTACCTTATAAATCTAATATAGATTTCTAGTCACAATTTGAAGCTAGCTTGGATGGTTATTTCTTTATACAACCACATATATAGTATATGATCCAAATCCTTAAAAATTATCCATTTTGTATTTTTCTTCTCTTTGGCAAAAACTCAGAAAACAACCCTATTTCGGATGAGGATTGCAGATTAATGGGACCTGTTATCCACCAATATCCGCCACAAAAAAGGGATAAAATGTTAAAAATAGATGCATTAATTAGTTGATTTGCTGTGGCATTAAATAGTTGTTGTAATGGACCATAGCTACATGCTCTATTTTGTTATATGTAACATTGTAAATAGCGGATAACTGGCACATAGCATTTGGAGAATTTTGTAACGAAAAACAGATAGCGGGTGCATAGCATGTGCTATGAACCCATAACGGGTTTCATAAAAGCAAACTTATTACGTTTATATTTATATTCATGTTCTTTAAAAATATATATAATTTTCTTTAAAAAATATATATTTAATTTTTTAAAAAAATAAAATTTTAAAGAAAAAATAACTATTTTTTTTTTTCAATATTGCAAACCTATACATATTTAATATCATTATCTATTAAAATTGACTTTAAAATATTACGATTTAGCAAACCGAAAAGATATAAAACTCAAAAAGCTATAATCCATTAATAATTCAAACAATTTGTAAATAAATATCAAAAAATGATATCTTGGGTATATAATTAAAATCTTATTCATCAGGAAAGCATTCTTCTTCTCCTTCACTAGACGTATTTTGGTCATTTACTTGAGAACCTGATCCGATTTGATGTTTTAACTAGTTTGCACTTTTTTAAGTTTTTGGCTCATAGTGCCCACTTTTCGACTGCTTTACAACAACCGTTTTAGTAGGCCCTACACCGCTAAAGTGGCCGTTTTGAACCCAATCAGCTAAATTTCGCTTTAGAGGTTATGATATAGCAATAGCATATACAATTTAGCGATCGCTATTTAAAACACTAGTTATGTGGAAAGGGTTAAAATTTATGATATCCCTAACTTTATATTTCCATATCCCACGGGTGATTTGAACTAAGTTTATAATTATAGTTACTGTGAACCACTCGGATTTACATTGGACCAATCCATCAACAATTTTAGCAAGGGCTATTTAGGGCTGTCAAAAAGCCGAAAACGAGCGAGCTAGGGACCCATGTTAAAAAACCAAGCTCGAGCTGACTTACGAATAACAAGTTAAGATTATCACTTCTGCTACTAGTAAAAAGTTGAAAGAAAATTAAAAAATTAAAATTTTAATCCCATAATTAAAATTTATAAAATATAGATCTCTTTATATTTAGATTAGCCTAAGATCCAAATAGTAAAATATTGTAATATAAATCTTTTTTACATTTGACTTGACCTAAAATCTATATATATCAAGCCGAACACAAAAGAGCTAGTCCCAACTCGTGCTCTACTCGTTTATTTAAAAAACGATTGATCTCGAGCACATTTCGAGCCAAACACAAGCTGGATTGCCGGTCCTTCCAGCTATTGGACCAATCCTATAAAAACGCTTCTAAAATTTAACCCAAATTAAATCTTACCCATATGAATCCCGAGCCAGAACCTTGATTGCAAAGGTTGTCCATTTTAGTTGGCCACCTTTCAGCTTAGAATGCTCTGCTAGAAACCAGTTTGGATGACTAAACATTCTTATTTGGTGCATAATTATTTGCAAGACATTGTAGTAAAGGTAAATCACACTTTTGATTTTCAAACTAGGAGGGGCGCGACACTTTAATCTCCAAACTTTAATTTGTTACAATTTCTGACTTAATAAATTATCACAATCGAGTTCCACAGCATAATTTAGTTAGCTAGATGTCAACAAATTATTAATATACAATAATTACCATGCTATATCACTTCCATATTAATAATTTGTCAATATTTAGTCAGCTAAATCGGTTTGCAAAACTTTTTTAGAAAGTTTATGTCAAAAATTATAATTAATCAAAGTTTAAGTACTAAAATATCAAGCACCTCATAGTTTGAGGAGCAAAAGTGCAATTACGTCTACAGTAATCAGGTGTTGAGCATGATTTGACATCAACAATATATACTACATGAAAGCTCTCAGTTGTTATTCTTGGGTATCACACCATTATCTAAACTAATTGAATTTTGCAGAAATCAAATATCATAATTTTTCAACATTATTTATCTAGTAATAAAAATGTGCCGACAAACACAGCAACACTCCAACAATGACCTTAAAAAGATGGACAGCATCAGATCATTAGACGCATGATAGACAACAAAACCACCAAACTAGATAGTATGTGTTGGTAAGCTTTGTACCAAACAAATTAAAATTGTGTGTATAAATGAGTAAAAAGTCTCCACAAAATATACATCAACAAATCAGTAGCATATAAGAACGATGGATGCATTCACTGCAAATCCGTGCACAGAGAAATAGTACATATAAGGAGAATCAGCCACCCATCTACGGTGATTAATACATCCAATCGCAAATATATCCAGGCATTAGATAATATGGTTGGCAAAAAACCCACCAATTCAAAATAACCAAGAAGCAAACTTGATGCAAAGATTATCAACAACCATCAATTATGGAATCTAACACAAAATTTGAGCATCTAATTTCTTGCTGACACCTTAACTAGTGCTCAGCTTGTATGATATAAATTATGTAAAACTATTCATATGTATTTACAACATGCAAAAGAGCCCATTACAATTGGCATATGATCCACGACCTCGACTTCTTCAAGTAGTCAAGCGCGAGCATAACCATCCAAAGAAAAGGAATGATAAGATAATGCAAGACACATTATGCATTCCAGAGGAACACTCAACCAAAATGTCAGCGTTCGCTAAAATTCGTCAATAATTAGTAACTTTTCTCACCTGCAGTAAAGTCAATGAGTATTTACAAAGAAAAAGAGATCGAAACCAAAAGGTTAAACATGCAGGGGGTGAGGTGACATGCAAAGAAGAGCATAGACATTTAAGCTCGAGAAATGCTTACTGTGACTGTGCTTCAACTTCTGCCTTTTTGGATTCAAACTGTCAACGGTTCCAATCAACTGATCACTACTAAGCGGGTGATACTTCAATGATCTCAGTTTCTCCTCGTACTCACTCAACTTGAGCTTCTCGTTGTGCTGTCAGTGTCAATGAAAGCAAGATAGTAACACAGCCTTGTCCACATCTTTCCAAGGTGTATATATATATATTATAACATGAAAATGAAGAGACATACATAGGCCTTTTTAAAAGTTTCGATTTGTTTCTTACAAACTCTAGCCTCCATTCTAAGAGCATTAAGACGAGACTCAACAGGCACTGTGCATTGCTCAACTATCTGCTTTTGACGCCCACGAACAACTTCCGGTTGCCATACATTTAATGCCACAGATGCGCTCCTAAAGAAATCATTTAGTGCAAAATGAGGACAAACAGAAACTAAGTATCAATTAAATTCTTAAGGCAATATGTTGATTATGACCGAATCTTGAGAACATCAATAGTTATAGAGGTAAAACAACTCCAAAAAGGAAATCAAAGACATATTTACCAATCTCGGGAGTTTTCTTTGCAAAATTCTGACTTCTGACTAAATTTAGAGAAACATGCCAAAGCACCTCTAGCAGATTTTAATCAAGTTTTACACTAAGTGTCTGCTGGAAACCAATTCCATATAGCAATTCTCTTTAGAAAATTCGAGCAAAAATTGAATCCAAATCTAGTTTGATACAACCAAATTGAGGACATTGTTACATCTGGACAGTGAGATCGCATTAGCTTGGTATCAGAACTATATCTCCCAACAGTCTTCTCATCATCAAAATTTGATCTAAGCAGCGTGGGCAACGTGAAACATGATCGATGACTTAACAGGCATTAAAAACAAGAGGATCAATTACAACAAACACTTCACGGCTTATATCAAACAATCAATATCAAATTACTAAAAAAAAAGAAGAAATTTCCGTGATTAATGAAATTTTCCAAGAGATCGTGGCCACTTACAAAAATCTTACAGGGAGGTAAGTTGAAATATGCTTCTACTTCTGAACAACAGAAAAGCTTCTACTGACACCTTAGAGGGTTTTATATTTTTTTTTTTTTCCCCTTTTAGCATCATTAAGCCCATCATAAGATCTTCTAGGAAGATATATATGCACAACATGCAATTTGTTGGAAACCCATTTGCAGGACAATGCTAAATCATACTTTAAAAGCAAAAAAAAAATTAAGAAAAGCCTTTGTACATGCTTCTTCAGCTAACAAAAAGTGCTTTTTACCTGCATATGCATAATTAAACCATTTCAAGTAGACTAATATTATCACACATTTCACAAATCATAGCAATCATTTTTCAATACCAAATATACAAAACATGATCAAATTCAAACACTGATAATAGCAAACAAGCTGAAACTTCAAATGGCCATTCAAAATCATCTTTCTTTTTTTTTTTTTTTCTTTTCATTAATAACCACTTCAAATAGGTAAATTTCACTAATACCTGACCCTCTCCAAATTCTCCAACTCCTCCAATGTCGCCTTCATCCTCTCGCCCTCCCTCGCCATCGAAAGCTCCAAATCCGCCAACTTCTTCTTGGTCAGCAACACCCGTTCCTCCGCTCCGATAACTGCCATCCTCCGCATGGCGATCCTCCGCGCCTTGTCCTTCTCAAACCTACCAAAAACCTCCCCAAACCCTAAGTTCCACACCCACCGCTCAAGAGATCGGATTCAGAACAGAAGAAAGGGAACGATCTCGTACTTGATCTTGTAGAGTGATTTGGAGGGGGTTTCGGAACCCGAGAAGGGGAAGTCGAGGGCGAGGAGGGCGCCCCAGAGGGAGGGCTCCTGGGAGAGGCGGTTGAGGCGGCGCGAGGCGATAGCGACGCGGCAGAGGTCACGGTAACCCAAGATGGAGCTCGCCGCGCCGAGCTCGAGTATCCGGAGCCATACCTCGTCGGGGAGCGTCGACATGGGGGCTTGGCGTTGGGAGGAGGAGGAGGAGGCGATGGGGGAGGAAAATGAAACCCTAATCGGGATCGGTGAGGGATTTTGTGGGAGGGGGGAGATGAGGTCGGAGAAGGGGCAGGTCGGTCGTCGGGTAAAGCCGTAAAGGGCGTCGCCGTCTGAAGGTAAAAGTCAGCGTGCGAAGTAGCTTCGCCGCCGACTCTGGTTTTATGTCTGGCTAGTTTGGGCTAGCATAAAATTCGGCGCGCGATGTAGCTTCGCTGCCGACTTTGTTTAGACGGCCATTGGGGTGGCAAATATGCAACACGTCAGCGACAAATTATTTTGTTCAAATTAAAATATAAGTCCAAATCGAATATAAATATATACAATCAAGGAAAACTTCAAATACCCCCCCGTAGTTTCTCAAGTTCTCACTTTCTCATTTTAATGTTTTGTGGTTTAAAGTGTATCATGTTAGTACTCTGTGATTTCTCACCTTCTCACTTTAGTACCATGTGGTTTCAAGTGTATCAAGTTAGTACCCTGTGGTTTCGCGCTTTCTCACTTTAGTACCTTGTGGTTTAATATTTCGTTAAATTATATATTCCGAAATGGATAATAAAAAGAGAAAATTGAAACCACAGAGTACTAACTTGATACAAAAATAAAATCACAGGGTACTAACTTGATACACTTGAAACCATAGGGTACTAAAGTAAGAAAGTGCGAAACAACAAGGCACTAACTTAATACACTTGAAACCAAAGGGTACTAAAGTTAGAAATGAGAAACCACGGGGGTATTTAAAGTTTCCCCTACAATCAATTGTCTATTTTTATTATGATATCTTTAATTATATAAATTTTTTTTGAAATTTGGCTTATTAACCAAATCCAACCCGGTCCGGATCCAATATTATGTTGTATATTTTATATTTGAAATGATAATTTTTCTATAAACTTACAAAAGTCATAGATTGTGAGGTTATTAAGAATTAATATATTCTTATAAATTGACTATTAATAATTTTTATCAAATATGAAATTAAAAATATTTCCTAACTCATGCTAATTAAGATTTTCTATCACTTAATAATCAACATTAAATTAATATTTCTCTTGCTTTACTATATATCCTACATGTGTCGAACACTAAATTCGCTTTCATTATTTTTTAGAAATTATATTCATATTCATATTATTTTTTTTTGCATGAGAATTCGAATGCGAATATATATCAAATACTAAATTTTTTATATTTATATTTGTATTCTATGGACCCTACCTATAAATGCGCTAATAAAATTAGTAACGTGGCATGCGCAACGGGCTTATTATTTGGAATAGAGGCGGTGAAAAAAGCATGTTCTGGAATGTTCCATGTGTTCACTATTACAATTCAACATTTCTCTGTAGCCCCTGCTATGTGATAAACATATTAAATGCCACGCACTTATTTGATAACAAAAACATTTAATTACAAAAAAAATTTCTGTAAATATATCCTATGTTCTTATAAAAATTAGTTTTAGTTTTTTATATTTATTCATGTAAAAATTTTAAAATTTTTAAATATATTCATACCGTTAAGATCCATTAGAAAAATATAGTTAATCATATATAAAATACTTAATTCTGCTTAGTGAATAAGGTAAATTGATTTTTTTAGTCCTCTTGTACTATGTGGTGGCAGAAAGAAAGAAGATAATCGTTAAAAATTTTTGGAAGGATTTTTCTAACCATTCGGACTTTTGGAGGGACATATTTGTGATGACAAAAATATCATTTTATTTATCTTTGGTTAAAAAATAAATAGTGCTTTAATAGTAACAAATCAGATGAGCAAATATTAATATCACTAGACTTTGTAGAGATAAATATAAAAAATTAAAATTTAATAGAAATATATTTGCTATTCAATTGTTTACGTATGAAATTAACTCTAACAAAAATGAAAGAGATGCTAGCTAATATTCATCATTAGGAATTTTGATCTTTAAGTAGAAACCAAATTTTAGTTCATTTCGATTTGTCGGATTCAATTTTATGTCATCCCAGTTCAGATCAGTTATGCAAATTTAAAATAAAAAAATTGAATAAACCACATTAACAAATTTGATAACTTCATTTATTTACATTAATCCTAAAGTTTAATTGTAATACTCCCGGCTAAAAATAATCCCACACCGGGCTATAGCATTTTGGACCAGTGAATTGGACCCGACAGGTTATTAGGTTTAAGATACCCGATTTATCGAGTTGGGGCCTCGGTAAAGAGTGATTCCCCGGGAATTAGGATGTGACATTTAAAAGAAACTTTAATCACTATTATCTAGATATTAAAGATTGAAATATAAACTAATCATATTTGTATCTTAATTTTAGTAGCTTAACAAATTTTTAATGTAATATGGACTCCAATTAAGCCAAATTGTAGCGGTTAAATTAACGGTACCGTTTGGTTTGTGTTACTAATTCAATTCGATTCAGTTTTGAACAAACAAACAAAAAAAAAATTGCAAAACCAAGCCACAAATGCAATGAGAATATCCAAATTTATTCAATTTATTTTAGTAAAAAATACAAAGGTCTAGATTTTCACTAATATAATTCGATTCTATCTTAGATGGTGGATTGCTCAAGTTACATGCCATGTATTAGTACATGATCCCTGATAGATATTACACATACATTACGTATGAAATATGAGAAAAACAACATCGACAAACATAGGAGAAATAATAACTACAAAAGAAAAAGTTTATAAAAACAAATTCCTAATTAAATAAACTAGTCCAATATTTACTTTTTTTTAACTTCTCTGATGCTATAAAATTGCGATAGGAATCGCCACTGAAGAATCATGTGATTGGACCAATGAGTTGATTTGGGCCTAAAGTTGAAACTATTGGACCGGGAAAATCTAGCCGGCAGGCCAATTTAACATTTGGACCTTGCTGAGAAGTATCGACTCATTTTTATGTTAAGAGGGTCGTTTGGTTGCATGTAGTTAACATTGCATTACAGTTATAACTGCATGTAAATACAAATTCAGTGTTTTGTTCGATGTATTTAACTTCAACTGCTATGGTAGAAATTGCAGGTGGAGGTCCAATTGCAGCAATTAGAAAGAGTGACTTTAAGCAAAAGGTAAGCTTATCTTTCTAATTATTTTTTAAACAAAAAATTATTATTATTATTATTATTTTACGTTGTAGGTAATCTGACCATAATATGTATAAAATAATAAAATTTTAAAATTTATTTCTCAACTGCATGCAACTGAACAAATTATCTATAGTTGTTATGCTTTTTACTATATCCAACCAAGTAGGATGCATGTAATTGTAATTACTGTATTTTTAACTGCATACATTTTCAAAAATACTGCATTTGTAATTACATATAACCAAACGGTCCCTAAGAGTTGTTTCTGGCAGTAACTATGGTGAGTGATAAAAAATAATTAATCGCTGAAGAAACAGCAAAAATGTGCAACCTAATTTGTGCGTATGCACTGGGTATCAGCATTGGAAGGTATTCTAGCCATTGGGTGACAAAAATTATGTGCATGAGGTTGTTCGTAAGGAGAAGAGAATATATTTCTAAATTTATTTGGCCATGGTGAATTCCCAAACTAAAGAGTTAAAAAAATTCAGACTGGAGTAGAAATACAAACGGGGCGGATCTGGAGGCGGGAGAGGTTTCTTACCTGTCGTCTTGTTTCTTATCGAGTTGGGACGGATTAGAAATGGATTAATTCGTATTTTATTTTTTGCCGTCACCTACTGCTTTTTTTGAGGCGAATCAGAGCGAATCAAAGAAAGAAAAGTTTTGTACGTTTCTATCTACTGTGTAATACGTATTAAACAAATGAGTCATTCACATAAGAGATATAATTAAGGGTTTATCATTTATGTCAATTTTTGTTATTAAATTTGGTTGGTGAAGTAGTCCTGGGTTTTTTGGTCTTTGATTAATTTGGCCGTGACAAAGTAAGAATTTGGGTATTAGCATGCATGTGATCCACACACACCACAAGCTATTGCACAAATAAAAATACGTTTCCATTTCTAGAAGGTGTTCTTTTAAAATTATCGTTTTAGTACTAGGATAAGGTCCTAAAAATTTAAATAATGTGACTATATATATATATATATATATATATATATATATATATATACCTCTCAAATACATTCACATCCACATAGCATTTTTGATTGGGAACTCTACCATTAATTCCACATTGAGTACTGGTACGAGCTCCCCCAAAATACCGCTTTTTGTTGAAGTTGTCTGTGGGCTCCTAATCCCGAGAATTGAATTCGATGGCGAATTCGATAGGATGTGCATATAGATGGTTGGCTCAAAAAGATCAGCATTTTATTTTATGATGGAAGGTCAAGTTAGATCTAGTCAAGTTCGAAGGGCAAGAGGTCGGGTTTGGTGGAGTCATATTCGAAGTGGCGGGAAGCTGGTTGAATTGACTCACAATCGAGATTCGTGAGCACTGTGTCTGTACGCTTTAAGTATGTAAATTAGTCGTATTTTTCTAACATCTTGAATTTTTTGGATTAATAATTAGCGCCAACAATCCAACACGAATGTCAAAATTTAGCATTCGACGCATATTTGTAACCGAATTCGTATTGAAAAAAATATAAATAACCGACCGTCCCTAGAGCAAGTGGCAAAGGGCTTGGTGGTTGGTACCCGAGACTCAAGTTCGAATCCTAGTTGATTCACATTTCCAGCTAAGTTTATTTCTAAATGAAATAAACGAAGCGGGTAACGTGCTACCTATCTCTCAAAAAATAAATAAATAAATAAATAAATAAATAAAATGGCTGTGAATATGGTTTATTAGAAACTGCAACTATATTCAACCATTTTCGCCCCCTAATTAAGAGATAAAATAGTTATTAATTTATATTGTAGGGGATGAAGTGATATTCTATTATGACACTCCAATAATTCTATATCAGATGGAAATCGGATTTGTGATTGGTGTATATAAGAGACGATAAACACTAATAATAATAATTGGGTTTAAGCATTTTGTACTGTGGTTTGGACTCAATGAATTATTATTGCTCGCTGGCAGGGATCATTATATTTGGTAACCGAAAGTATGAGATGAGTCTCAGTTGAGACAGGGTCGAAATGACAAAGCGACATGTGAAGTTAAGTTCGGAATGACAAGACTAGAGAGACAGTGTTGCATCACCTATAATCTTGAGCTCTACGTGTGATTCGACTAACGAGGACGTCAGGATCTAAAAGAGATGGAGTTGTGATTGGATATATAAAAGACTATGGAACGTAATGAGATTGTGATTAGGTATATATAAAAAATCATGGACACTAGTAATAATAATTGAGCTTAAATATTTTAGGCAGTGGTTTGTACCCAATGAATTATTATTGCTAGCGGATCGGGTCGGGTCATTACATCAATATTGTTCTTCATTTATTTTATTATAAATTTTATATTAAAATTGCATTTATTTTTGTAAAAATATTAAATTTTATTCAATACAAATGTTAACCTTTAATGCAAATGTGTATTTTATTCGCGCTAATTTTAACTTATACTTATATATGCATATTAGAATATGCTTACCGAAATAATATTTGAATATAAATCCGGCTTATATCTTAATCTAAATCAATATTAAGCAGATACGCTAACGAAAATTTAGCACTCCACATATATCCACATGTGAATCGCATTCAAAAATAATAATAATAATAATAATTTTGTCAAAAATCCAACCATATTCCACCATTTTCACCTCTATACATAAACGAGAAAGTCTACTGTGTTACACTTACACTGCATCGACAATAACAAATTAATCACATCTATACTTTCAGAAAAGAAAAGTACAATAAAAAAATTAGTTTTTTATAATCATAATGTGATGGGTTAACCTAAAACAATGAGCAATGCTACAAATACTCTCCAAAATCGGTGTAAAATCTACACCCATCTAATCCAAAGGTGGGATTCCCTCTACAAGTCACATCATGCGACTGCTGGGCAACTTCCCTCCTTTGGATGGATGGGAGTAGGATGTACATCCACTTTTGGGCGTACAATTAGCTTTTTCGTTTTACATACGCATGAACTAACTATTCTAGATAATAATTATTCTAAATATAAAATTATAAAAATATTATTTTTAATGACTTAAGTTATTAGAGAAAAATGATTATTTTATATAATTTAATATGGTGTCAAAATAGTAGATTTTGTGTTCGATTCCTACATAGTCTTCAGCACAATTAGTTTCCTCCCATCAAAAAATTTTGAGACCAAACATGAATTGTTTGAAATTATTTTATATTTTTTAATAACATGATGTTAAGTGCCAATTTTTATGCTAGAGTTGAATGTGTGTGTGTGTGTATATATATATACTATCGATAGTATCAGGTTTTGATACTATCAAGTTTTCTGCTGTTAAATATACCCTTTAATCATTTCTACCCATTAGATTATATTATTCAATCAACCACTCACTCAACCCTAGGGCGTACTATCATTCTTACCCACATCCTTTAATCCAACAACCGAAAACTCGATAATACCAAGCGCTCGGTACTATCGATAGCATAATAGCATAATTCTATATATATATATATATAGTGTCAAAGCATGGAGTTAAGTGTCATTCTTATATAAGCTACTGATATATTGATGTATTAACATATCTATACTATATATAAAAGCATATATAAATGATAGAGGGAATCAAAAAGAAATAAAAGAATATTCCCTACGAACAATTATGATCAATTTGTTAAAAAAAATTGCTAAAAAAAAATCTCTCAAATAGGGTATATCCCTGTTTAATCAAAAAAAAATTGTTAAAAAAATTTCAATATTCCCTACGAACAGCTATGACCAATTTGTTTAAAAAAAAAAATCAAATAAGAACGAACGGTTATGATTAATCTGTTAAAAAGCAGCATTCCTTTCCATCTATTTTACATTAAAATTTAAATTTGAGTTTAAACCATAAATTAAATGTAATTTTTGATATCAAATTTGACTTAACAATTAAAAACTTTTAATTATATAATAGATCAAAATTAAATTTTAAATTTTGAAATAAATATCAATTAAATTTTGATGTTTTAGTTTAAAATAAATATTTAAATTTTAAATTCATCATAAATTAAAAATATATAAAAATATTCAATATATAGAAAAAAAAAGAATAATATAAAATAATGCAAATATTTTCTAGGCCAATTTGCATAAAAATTTATTAGTTTTGAGCATTTGCAAAAATAGGACGCCTTTTTGGATTTTACAGATTCGAACCGGATATTCAGAAAACTAACCAAAATACCCTTATTCTTTTTTCTCTCTCTCTCTTTTTTTTTTCTCTCGCCGAAGAAGCAGCGGAGGCAGAGGCGGAGGCGGAAACGCTCGCCTCTGTCCCACCCGCCCTCGCCCTCGCCCTTGCCCTCACCCTCGCACTCGTCCGTGCACCCTCCCTCCGCCTTCCTCGCCTTTAACCCCGCCAAGACTGCGACTCGACCCTCTTTTTGTCTCTCCCCGACCCACCTCCACCGCCTCCCTGACTCTTTACAGTAGTAAAAAGGGCTATGTCACGCTCTCTTCCTCTCCTATTTTTCTCTCATTTTTTTTCTCTTCAACCCCCCCTCTACCGCCTTCATGACCCTCCACGACGGTAACGAGGACAGCATCGCATCCTCTTCCTCTGTCTTCGCTGATGCAGACACCTACGCCAGTGTCGGAGAAGAAGGACATGAAGTAAGTGCGTGTAAGAGTGGAGTCGAGAAAAAAATATATAAAAAATATAAAATATAAAATATAAAATATAAATAAAAATATTTTTTCTACAAGAAAAATGAAGAATTAGGGAGAAAAGAAAAAATGATGAATTTGCATTATTTTAGGGGAACGTTGCTTTGATTTTTAGGAAATTTACCCTCTTTGAGAGAAAATTATATTTTTATGGACGAAAATTGCACTCTTTGAACGAAATTTACACTCTTTGAAGAAAAATTACACTATTTAGCCAAAAATTGCACTATTTGACGAGAAAGAGAAGGAGGGAGAAAAGAAATAATATAATTTTTGCTCAAATAATATAATTTTCGTTCAAAGAGTGCAACTTTTGTTCAAAAAGTGTAACTTTCATCTAAAAAGTATATAGTTTTTTTCAAAGCGTGTAAATTTTTTCTAAAATAGTGCAACATTTCCCTAAAACCGTGCAACATTCTCCTAACAGCGCAAATTCATCATCTTCTTCTTTTCTCTCTATTTCTTTATTTTTCTTGTAGAAGGAATTATTTTTTCTTCGTATTTTATTCTTTATTTTTTTTATTTTCTATATTTTTTTTTCGGCTCCGCTCTCACCCGCACTTGCTTCGAGTCCTTCTTCTCCAGCACTAACGTCGGTACCTGCGTCGGCGAAGGCGAAAGAAGAGGATGCGGCGCTGTTTTCGTTACCGTCGTGGAGGGTTGGGGAGGCTGTAAAAGAGGGTTGAAAAAAAAAAAAAAATAGAGAAAAAAAGAAGAGGAAGAGGATGTGACGTTGCCCTCTTTGCTATTATAAAGAGCCGAAGAGGCGATGGAGAACAGAAGGAGAGAAAAAAAAAAAAAAAGTGTGTCAAGGCACAGCCTCAGCTAGGTCGGAGGCGAGAAAAGCAAAGGGAGGGTGTCCGAGCGAGGGCGAGAACGAGGGCGCGTGGGACAGAAGCGAGGCGGGCCGCCTTCGCCTTCGCTTCCGCCGCCCTCTTCAAAGAGAAAGAAAATAAAAAACAAGAGAAAAAAGAGGAGAGAGAAAAGATAATAAGAGTATTTTGGTCAATTTTTTGAAAATCCGGCTCAAATCTGTAAAATCTAAAAAGACAGTCTACTTTTGCAAAAGCTCAAAAGTTTGTACATTTGGTAGAAAAGAAGTGTGATCAAAGTCTAAGATTGGATATTATATTCACCCTTTAAGTTATATTTGGATAAGATAAATCATCTTCAAGGATAAAAAAGTGCAGGAGAAAAATAGTTCATTCATTTTCGTAGATAACATTATATTAATCATATCACAGTAAGTCGTTTACATATATTTTTTGCAGTATCGCTGAAAAATAAACTTGTAACTATTCGACCTCCTAGCAATAATAACTCGTTAGGCCTAAACCACCGATTCAAAAATACTTAAACCTAATTACTATGTCTAGTCTAATCAAACTTATATACCCTCACATCTAATCATAATTATCCGATATGGGATTATTGGAGTGTCACATACTCCCTCACATCTAGCCATAACTAGTCGATATGAGATTATTGGGGTGTCACATACTCCTCCCGTTTAAGCTCTGACGTCCTCGTCGGGCTTAAACACATACAGAGTCCAAAATTAGCAGGCAACGTGAGACCTATCGCGCTAGTCTTGTCATTCCAATCTTGACTTAGCCTGTCATTTACCGACCCTAACTTTAGTTTGTTATTTCGACTGTGGCTCAATCAAGACTCATCTCATATTTGCAGCTGGTGAACCGGCTCTAATACCAAATGTAACGATCCGCCCTGATAGCAATAATAACTCGTTAGGCTCGAATCACCAGACCAAAATAATTAAACTCAGTTATTATGTCTAGTCTAATCAAGTTTATATACTTTTATATCTATCTATAACTATCCAATGTAAAATTATTAATTGGAGTGTCACAAAATTGGTCGTTTAGATGGCACCCAACACCAAATGAACCCGTTATAAAGTAATTTATACACGTAGTCAAAAACTATCATATTTCTTTTTCAATAAATTAATAGTGTAGGTAGCATTTTGGGGTACTCCAAGCATTTAATTAATTTCATGAAGGAATAATATTTGCGCGTACAATATGACTGGATTAAGTAGCATTTTGACCACGGAGAAAAGAACGTACCTTGTTTTGCTCGCGCATGCATTATTTCCCTTTTCGTATTTGAAAGGGTTAATTCAATACAGTTATCTGTAAATATACTATATTGTAAATATATTTTTATAAAATTCAACTTTTATATATTATCTCTGCAAAATTCTAATATTTTTAAATATATTTCTGTCGTTAAAATCTGTTAGAAAATTTTAATTACTAATAGATTAAATACTTAACTATGATTAATTTATGAGATAACTTGACATTTTTATCCCTTTTATATTATATTTTTGTGACTTTTGGAGAAACATATTTGTAATGACAAAAATAACTTTTTACTTAAAATATAAACAGTTCTATAACGATAACAAATACAAGGAACATATATATTTGAAAATATTAGAACTTTTACAAAAACAACGTATGAAAGTTGAACTATGTAGGGACATATTTGCAATTCACTATGTTTGGAGGGACATGAATACATTTAACCCTATTTCAAAATAGGGACAATTACTTATTTACCTCTGAAAAGTTTTCGACTTTCATTTATCCCTCGTAAATGGTTAATAGTAAAAATATTTTTTAAAGATTCCAAAGTCTTTCAAATATACCCCTAAAGTTAAATTCTGTTAGTGAACTATTACGACCAGTAGTTATCTCTATAAAATTATCCTTTTGTCCTTTTAAATATATCTTTCTATCGTCACCAACTTTTTATTTGCCCTTAAATTAGAAAGCAAAAAAAGTATTTTGACTTTTGCCTTTTCAAATATACCCTTTTACCGTCACAAACTTTTTTTATTTGCTCTTAAGTTAGAAGCAAAATAGATATTTTTTACTATTTTTAACTATAGTAGAAATTCAACTCAGATTTAACTCGAGATAACTTAACGGACACTAACATGAGGGTCATTTTTGAATAACGGACTCTAACAGAAGTGTTATCGAAATTTAAAATTGAATACTATATTCAACCTTCAACCTTTGTTTAATAAAATAAATTATCTCATAGATGAGATATACTATCACATCACATCGTGAATGTCAAAACATTATAAAGAGTAAAAATCAAATTTGTTCTTACAATCAAGAAAAAAAAGTTCTTATATATATCGAATTAGGTTATTCTTGAATAACTTATTCCAACTTTTAAACATGATTTTGAATTCAGCATCGAACGTGACATCAAGCTCTTCTCAAAACATAAAAAGATTGGTGCCGAGATTGACGAGGGAATTATCGAACCATTCTCATATTCTATATGATGAGACAGAGATTTATAAAAATTAATGTGACCTGTTTCATCAAAATTAACAGAAATTTGAATTATCGACACCCAACCACAACAAAATCAAAAGATTAAGGATATAATTGCACCCCAAAAAAAAAGTTAAAAACTAAAGTGAAAAAAGAAAAAAAAAAAAAAAAAAAAAAAAAGTTAGCCACCAGTATATAATGCAATTAAAACAACAAAAAAATGTGTGTATTATTATTATTAGCATGAGCACAATAATAAGCACAGATAAGTATGCGCTGCCAAAATGTTGTACATGTACAAGTGAGATGAGATTACGTCCTTCGTGGTGTACAAGAAGATCTCTATAGAGTGGTTAAACCAAGATTATTTATTGCAAAATTTAATTTTTCTATTGACTTAAAGGGTACCCAAAATTAGGGGGGAAACAAAAGAAGAAAAAAGAAAAATAATAATAATAATAATAATCATGAGGTGAATGATCAATGTCATGGAAAGTGATTTGATCCCCATGAATTCGCAAGCATTAAATGAGGCTTAAATGAGATGTAATAGAGACTGTTTTGACTAGCTATGTGCCTATGTTGTGATTTTTTATTTTTTATTTTTTTTTTTAGCTCTCCTTTTTGGGGTGAAGAGTTTGCTTATTCATGTGATTTTAAAAGGCAAAAGAGAAAGAGGAGAAAACCTAGCTTATCTTTGTTAAAAAAAAAAAAAAAAAAAAAAAAAAAAAGGAAAGGAAAATGCTACTCCCACTCAACTTAAAAAAGGCCTCTCAACTTAATTTTTCTATTGTTTTTTTTTGTGTGTGTGCGCTTTTAATTTTATTTGGAATTTGAGGCATTATATAAGAGAGCTTACAAAATTCATTAATAATTCCATTAAACTTATATTTTAGCATCTTTATGAGGTTGCAATAAGAGCAGGGTGCATAGAGCTAGAGAGTGCGATGAAAAATATTTTGTTTATCTCCTTCATCGTAACTCACGATGCAAATCATTCTGTTTTAATTAATTATGATATATTTTTTATAATTTTACTAGAAAACACAGAATGATATATCTATATATTTTCATTCCAACTCTTTTTGACCTGACACTCAATACGAAACATGCATATTATTAATCATTTTCTAGATTAATTATTAACGATTCTAATTTAATAAAGCTTTTTAACTTAATTAAATAAAAAAATAAAAGATATTAAAATGTCAAATCAACAAATAATGTTGGAGGACCCAATAGCAAAGGAGCTACTTATTGTTCAAAATGGCATGTACTTGAGGGAATCTCCATATATTTTTACCAAGAGGAAATAAGAGTGGAGGAGCAAATGGGTCAGAGTGGTAGATGATTGTTGAAAAGAATAGCTCACTCTCATTCAAGTCATCCTATAAATACACACCCACTCATGCACATGTTCATGAGACTCTTGTAGTAAGATACATAAAAAAAAAAAGGAAAGGAAAAGTATAGAGAGAGAGAGAGAAGTAAATTTGAAACCAAAATTTGAAACAAATTTTAATCTCAAATTGAAGGCTAGTGGGAGAGAGAGAGAGAGAGAGAGAGAGAGAGACATAGCCATGGGGAGGCCACCATGTTGTGACAAAGTAGGAATCAAGAAGGGGCCATGGACACCAGAAGAAGATATAATCCTGGTTTCATACATCCAAGAACATGGGCCAGGGAATTGGAGATCAGTTCCTACCAACACTGGTGAGAACATCTTGCACACTTTTCCTCTATTACTTCATTCCTAGTAAGATGCAAACTAGCCTCTTTAAAGAACACTGAGCATGTCTTTGTTGTCCTCAGTCTCAGTGTCTTAACCTTGTAGTTTTCATGGTGATGATGATGCAAAATGAATCATTCTAACTGTTTCAATTGTAGGCTTGATGAGGTGTAGTAAGAGCTGCAGATTGAGATGGACTAACTACCTAAGACCGGGAATAAAGCGCGGAAATTTCACTCCTCATGAAGAAGGGATCATCATCCATCTCCAAGCTTTGCTAGGTAACAGGTACTTAATAATCCTCCTATATATATATATATATGTTCATCTCTCCCTCACTTGTTTGTATCTATGAATCCAAGAACCATGAAGTTTCAAAATCAAGATTCCGTTGCATCTCCATTGGATTTCTGTTGATTCCGAAAACAACCGATTATCTAAAAGCTTAAACTATATATGGGGAGTCGCAAAGTGGAATTCGAGCTCAGCATATTCTACTCTGATATGATGTGAAACAAGAAACTGATAAACACCTCTTACCTCGCAGATGGGCGGCTATAGCTTCTTACCTCCCTCAAAGGACAGACAACGATATCAAGAACTACTGGAACACCCACCTGAAGAAGAAGATCAAGAAGTATCAAGCCGCGGCCGGAAACTACGTAGGCTCATCTGATTCGACCACCGCTAACCACGAGCTTATGTCCAAAGGCTACAGCACTGATGCTATGAACAATCCTCACTCTCCTCTCCCGCTCTCCGCTGCTACTAGCTCCTCCACCTATGCCTCGAGCACCAAGAACATCTCAAAGCTTCTAGAAACTTGGATGAGGTCCACAACGCCTGTAGATACGAAACAACCTGAAGTGAAACAGGAGCAAGGGATCAGTGTCAGTGACGGCGCGGCTTTCGGTACCATTCCGTCATATTATAAAGGGAACAATATACAAGTTAAGAGTGATCAAGATAGTAACTGCGTGCTGAGCGGCGCGATGGGCCACGAAGAGCTCGAATCGCTGCTCTCGTTCGATCAGCTGAATAGTATCTCTTGGGAGAGATCAACAGAGGAATCGGCGTATTACGGGTCACAGCATGCAGCAGTAGCAGACACGGAAAAGCCTCCGTTTTCTTTGCTCGAGAAGTGGCTGCTGGAGGAAGCCGCCACAGGGCAGGTAGATCTTATGGAGCTTTCGACCGGTTGCTGCTCAGAACCGATGTTCTAATAATGATTAATTCATACATCATATAAAATCGCCAACAACTGTATATGCATGAGATGAAAAACAAAGCATCATGCATTTAGCTTGCCTAATTAATGACTTATTTACTTTAATTTGTTACCACCTTGAAACCAATGAGAAAGGCAAGGTTGGTAGCTTATTAGCATGTATAAGTGAATGAACAAACAGTTTTATTGGTACTACATGATAAATTATACAATATTTACCATTCATGTTTCGATCTTTCGCTTTATATCCCTCTTTCAAAATCCATTATCTAATCATACAACAAATATTGTATATTCCTGTATAGAATGTGGTTTCCTAAGTTTCATAAAAGGGATTAGGAAACTAGTCTACCTCAGTTCAGTTATGCATGGTACATACATATGTATGCTCATAAGATTCCGACAGATGCATCAGAGATAAGATATGCAGTAGAAACTCCATTTATTTGGGCAAATTATTGGTGGGCCAAAACAGTTAAGTGCAAAAATAAATTAAAAGCAACAAGAAAGAAACAACTGGAGTTTAATTTTTGCCGATTAAGATGGACCCCCACAGACCGAGTCCCTTCGATCGGTCCGGTTGCTGTCCAATTTAAGGCTTTTGAGGGATATGTGGGTGGCAATTTCAATGAGGCTCCTTGTGCTGCTCTCTTCAACAGTGTTCATGGATGTCAGCTGATATACACATAAAAGTTAAATAGGGTGAGAAATTTTCAGAAGGAACTTCTCATAGGTTTGTTAATGAAGAAGGGACTCTTCATGCATTCCGAGTGTACTCCATTACATGAAAAGTTTGCGCATATGAGAATATATAAGATAACTTTGATAACTGTAGAATAATTTGAACAATGCAGAACTTAGGTACTCAAAGTAGTAGCAAAAAGAGAGATTAGTTGAAATCCTAAATATCAACTTTTCGGTTTGGGTTGATTTTTCAATTTGTGAAGCCAAAACCAAACGGGAATTTTCGGTTTGAGGATTTCACAAAGCAAGATCAAAGCATTCAGAGACAAAAGCTGAATTGAACCATAATAGTCGGCTCGTTTTGGTTTCATGGTTTTTTCAGTTTCATGGGGAATAAGCAATCAAAAGAAGGAAAAGAGAAACTTGGCATTAGAGAAATATATACATAGCGCTAAACATTTTGTCCAATCAAAAATTCACGCAAAATATGGAAGAATATACTCTCTGGAGGTGAAGAAAACATTGTTTTATATAGTTGTACTTATGCGATAACATTTTTTCACTTGAGTAGGCAAACATTTTCTACCTTTGAATGTTTGTTAACGACAAAACTGATTAGTCTAACTCTTGGTTTCAGCATTAAACTCACAAAATCCTGCAATGGAAAACAAGCCAAGATAAGATAATTTTGTAAAGGTTTTAATCCCAACCCGACCTCATAAAAGTTATTATCACATAACTTGTTCCGACATCCAAACAGGTTCTACTCTAATCAAAGATTCTTCTATCTATTTTCTTCGAGAGAAACAAGCTTAGCCTGTGAGAACATGAAAGAGACTCGATAACAAATTTTTCACTTCTGAGATAAAAAAACAGACTAATTTTCTACTAATGATCGAAAAGTAAAGATCTCTCTGGAAGAGAGGGCCTTCTATATATAGAAAGACCTTGAATCTCTCTGCTATAAAGATGAAATCACTAACTCAATTGCGCTCACCAAACTGAGATGTGGAGCAACTTGCTCACCTTTTCTTCTATGTTTAGACCAATCAACCTAGAGGAATCTATAACTTGTCTATAAAATGCCAACAGATATAGATAACATCTTCCGACTATAAAAGACCAATTATATTTGTAACCAGCTTTTGAACATTATGTTGTTTGGCCTTGTTGATCATTGATTGCTAAGATGTAGGGCATCATCAGCTAGTGAATAACATGTCCACTAGTGCCGCAGAATTTCAAATGAAAATATTGAACTTCATAAGCATGCCGAAACGCTGAAACTGTCCAACTTGATCTGTTGTCGCACAAGTGATTCAATAAATATCTTAGGAGCTTTTAAGAACAATAATCCTATCGTAAACGATTTTGACCTATTACATGAGAACTTTTCCAAAGTAAACATCATCCATAGTCATCGATTTATCAACTTTGGCAAATCGATCTCAAAGTAGTTTTCTAAACTCACCAACACTATTTTAACATCACTTGGCAAATATAACAGAAAGGACCAAAGATTTACATGACCAACTGTATGACTTCATCCCAATATTGACTCTCCTGTTTGTAAAATGTCTTCTTTATATTGTTGTGCAAGTTTAATTAAAGCATAGTCGCTAAAGCATCTTGGTCACTACAATAAACACTCAATAATATATATAGCAGGAAGATGTTTTGCCAACTCTTGTGGGCCATTTATCCTTTTCACAACAATATACGTAGTTCCCTGTAATCTAGGCTAGGCTTGTGCCATATTAAGATGGGGCTTGGACCACCTTTTTTTCTCGCCATGTTCTCTTGCTAACATTTAAGGGCTCAAAGTTTGTCATTACCTTGCTTTATTAGCTCTCTTTACCACTAACTGCAGTAAGAACTTACTTGGCTATAACTAGTTTCAGGACAGAAATTTCAAAGAATGAAAGATCCTTTAATGTGGCTCCCTTCTTAGGATATAAATGTTAGCCCCACCCCCATACCACCAACTTAGGGTGGGAGCTCAACATTTAAAAGTAGCATTGTCTAATAGAAGCATCATGAAGCAAATATCATACATACAAGGAAACTACATTGCCTAGCGACAACAAATACTGTATCAGATGTTCACAGATAACTTGTTCCTCAATAATGGAACGAAAGAACTTCATTGGTAAATGACTTTAATACAATGTGCAAGTGTTGTATGGTGTACCTAATAAACAAGTAATCGTCAGCCAATAGGTAGAAAATTAGTTATTTTGTACAACGGTAAATCCATTTTTGTGTGCATGTATGTAAGGTTGCGTGTAGATGTGCAACTACATGCCTTTGTATGTTTTTGCATGCATACATACGAATGTACATGTACCAGTACACACATACGAAAAGATATATGTAAAGTGGCCCATGAATGCAGATCCAACTCCCAACTCCCTCAAGTTATAAAGGAAATTGTCATTGCTGAGGTTCTTAACTAGTGATCAAGACATGAATAAAGTTAGCGTATGAGTCATGAAAATAACTATTACAATAACATTCTGAATATTGGGCATAAAGAAGAGCAAAATATTTCCACATTTTTCTACTTTGGAATGAAATTGTACCAAATTCCTCGTAGAAAAGCTTTTATATCTAGTCGGCCCTAGCTCCTGCTCAGCTGATACATTTCAATATTAACATATGGTAGTAAAGATTCCACACTACTAATTTTGCACTTTCCTAACAGCTCACGACGATGGCATCCATGCCTTTACTAGTATACAAAATTCTAACTAAGATTTCAAGAAACATACTATTTTACCCGTCTGCAATGAAGTAAAATCAACACAAAGGGGTCCACCCAATAAATTTTTATGCAAATTTTCCATCCCATCATGGCAAATAAATCTTAAGCATAGATTACGGACCAGCTTGTTTGACAAGGCATAATACCTACAAGCTGCAGTTGCTATCATCGTATTAACAACAGAGACTACAACCTTTTCTGTGATAATCGTCACTTGAAAATGAATTGACGATGAATGCTTACCACCCATCTAATCTAACGCAAACTTCATATCTAATGCAAACTTCAATTCCACCATTTTCTTTCACACGGAGAATGGCAATTTCTCGTCCGTTGCCACAAAAAATTGGTACAAATTGACTGGTTCTGCTTGTCACATCCCCCTAAACAGAAAAACAACAATAGAGATAAAAGACAAGCTTTGCATCACATTAAACACTAAAACAGACAAAAGACAAGTTTCATTTCATCATCAAACATCACTGGTATCTGTCAGTCCTTTTTTGCCACCATCTTAATTCTCATGAGAAAATACAAATTGTAATACATGATGCCTTCTTTAATCTTAGTCTTATGGAAAAATCGGTCCCTAAAACTCAAATGCTGTTAAATTAATTGTCATCCGATCAATCTAGTCAATTCGACCTTCTAAAACTCAAATGCTGTTAAATTAACGGCCACCAATCAATCTAGTCAATTCCACCTTTATATTAAAAAAAATAAAAAAGAAATTCAAATTCTTTTTCTTACTAAAGATTGTTTACAATTCACCAATTCTCCTCTTTTCTAAAAGGGACATTACGGAAAAAATCATCTATCAAAAAGACAAAACAAAACAGAAATAAAATGTTTTCAATTATTTTGATCTTTTGCACATGCTAGAAATTGTCGGTGTATGGTTCTTACGAATCGGTTAACAAGTTACATTCCAATTACAAGAAATTATTTTTTGGCTGAGCTTTCTCTTTGCAGTATCCACGTCTTTACTTCTTTTCGTTCAAAAGGATATTCTTAACAATAGTTGTACTCCCCAGTACACAACAGCATATTAACTACTTCTTACGTCTTGAATAAATTGTGGGAGCCCTGACTCATCCTTGGTTGGTAACTTGTCGCAGTTTCCTACTTTACAGTTTACACAAACCCAAAGAATACTTGATAGAGACAGCAAGAGGATGACACCCATGTGAATTCTATAGAAGCATCATCCATCAATGAACTCTCACCATTATTGAGTGCATTATTATAACAGGCCAGCTTTCAACTTTTCAAAAGATTGGTAAGTGTATATGCTTCTACGTTCTTTTAGTTGCCCCGTTGTACATTCGCTCTCTAAGTTGATGTTACAACCTTGCTACGCCAAGTAAGAAGATACACTCGGTGTCTCAACACTAAAGTGTGAGGGGAACTAAAGCAATGATAGAGGGTTAATGTAGTGATGTGATGCTTCTCCTCTTTGCTATTGCAAAGAGAAAATGTATTACAAAAATACAACATTGGAGTTACTTCAGTCTAAACACAAGAAAAAACAACAGCTAATGGTACGGTGCTTAGTGAAAGTGTTTTTGGACCAGACTATTTGCTGTTCCACAAGACGTATGCAAAGATGGGTAGCCAAATTTATGTCCACTTGTATTCTCAAGATGAAAGAAGATGTCCACAAGAAATATGTGATGCTAAGGTAGAAGTGTTGCATCACAAGATAAGATAAAATAATAACTGACATTTTCCAATGAAAATTAGGTTAAGCTCCTGCAGAGATAAATTGTGAAAAAAACCAATCAAGATGGCTTCTGACATGCGCAAGGGCCAAGGAGACTACGTAGTACAGCAATAAGAAAGGATGAAAAGGTGTTAAGTGCCTTGAAAGGGAGAAAGGCTAAAGCTAAAGTTAGAGCCTCTTGCAAGAGAAGACAAGACAACACTACATTTTTCAAAGAACCCAATAAAACAAGTAAAGCATAAAAGAAAAAAAACAAAACATATAGCAAATGTCAAAGATCAATCTAAAAACTTAATTAGTAGTTTGTATTGTAGTATTTCACAGAAATAATGCAGGGAGGGATTAGGGATAGAATTTTTAGTTTCGCATAACTAAGAAAAGCATTACTCTGCATGTTCAGGCAGTGTGCTATAATTACATTAGCAGCTAGATACACAATTCAATAGAGTGAAGGAATATTTTGAACGCAAAACATTAGAATTAATTAGGAGCTATTGCATAAAGATATGCTAAAGGAGGGAGTAGTGCTACGACTGAGGAACTAAATGCACTGAGACTGATCATCAGTCAGGAAACCAAACCAACCCATAGTGGTATTTGTAAAGCTCTCACAGCTCGCTTGCTTGTACTTCAGTGAAACCAGGATAAGTTTTAATTCTCATGATGATGTCATATAGTTACAAATGGTAATCATAAGGGAACGAGTATCTTCTTAGGTGAGAATCACCTCAATAACAGAATTAAAACAAAATTAATATCAGTAAGTATTCAAATAGTAGTCAGGTAAATTCACAGAATTGGAAAGCAACCAGAGAAAACTAAGATAAAAAATGCATCTTATATTACTTTGACAAAAACGAGAGAACGTGAATAGATCTAATGACAAAAATGTGGGAAATGTAACTTAACCCCGATAAGATTTACATAACTAATGTCCAGTAATTTTGATCAAAATGAAGAGATCATTGGATCTACTGAGTAACTCAAGGACTAAGAAAAAGTAAATAATACCTTCTGCTCGAAAATTCACATACCAATCCACCAGCTAACAGATCTTATTGCTATGCGCCACAATTATAATTTATTAAATAACTTGTGTATATTATTTGGAAGCCTACCATTAGAAAGTATGGGAAGGAATCACAGGTCTATGACGAAGTAGAATAACATAAGTTACAGGTCACAAATCAGACAAGGTATTAAGAATAATATATTGTTTTGTTTTATTTTAGTTGTATTTCTGTTTTCATTGTCTATCTTATAGCTTGGGCCACCATATGGCCTGCAACAGGACAACTTTATCATTTTATCGATTGTTCTTACTTAATGAACTTACAGGGCTAAGCCCGCACCACACAAAGTGAAGTATAGATATGAGTAAAACAGCACCAGCATTCCACTTCCATTGATGCAGAAGAGGCTACAAAAAAACAAAGCTCATATAGCAGCAAATCATGTAAGTCATCAAATACCGCATATATGTCCATGTAACCATGTATACAATACATATCAACAAATTAAGATATGCATCCAGATTTGTTCTCTCCTCCTCTTGTTGTTAAACACACACACTTGGTGAACTTACACAGCAGACAATCATAAAAATAAATAAATAAAAGAGAAAAAAGGAAGAAGAAAAATAAACAATCATCTTGCTTAATAGTAATAGTTAGACAAGTATAGCTTAAATGGGAGCTATTCTTTCATTCCAGACTCAGAATATTCAATACAACTATGTTTATTGGCACAAGTTGAATAGTCTACATTTGCCAACCCTAACAGGGATGTGCTTTCTTTAGTTGTTAGCAGCAACAGATTTTACACCGGCAATGTTTGTGACACTGAATTGAGCAATCTCCATTTTAGCATTGAAAAGAATGAATGTTAAAATAGACATCTAACATCAATATACTGCAAATAAATGAGGATTAGACTTACATCAAAGCTTTTCAGTCAACCTGATCATGAAAGAACTAACAGCCACAGTATCCAAAACTATCCAAGAAGACTCAAACAATTCATGAAAATAATCCGCACCGATTTCCTCCGCTGCAGTTTTAAAAGCAAGACCAAACGAGTTACCTTCTATGGCCCCAAGACGCGGCTTCCCGCACACTCCAACAATAAGAACTTTCTCTGGCTCCTTAGCCAAGCAGGCACAAATCAGCGGCTTCATTTTCGCACCTCTCTCTTTCAAAGCATCCATTAAGAAGAAACAAAACTTTGTAAGGGCTTGCGGATGACCTAATTTTTTTGTGTCAACTGGGTCTTCAAGCTTCACCCACCGAAATTTTCTCCCACTTCTTATAAACCCAGTCTTAGTAACTGCAGAGCTCCCTTGCCTAAGAATAGCTCTCTGTATATCAATTGCACACTGCATCCCTTTCCTTAGTTGATCAACATTATTCAACGACAAAGCAGAGTAAGCTACCCAAAACTGCTCAGCGGCAGATGATTCTTTTGGTTCTGCAGAAGATTCAAGCAATGCTGTGACTCCATACACTACATCTGCGGCTGATACTTTCGAGCAATAACCATGTATTCTCAAAAAGCTTCTGTAATAGAACTCAGTGAGTCCATACTCTGGTAAGAACCGTTCGAACTCGTCTTTCATTTTCTGCTTAACTTCCATGCTCATGTACTGGAACTTCTTCTGGCAGTCCACAAGGGGAAAGCCCATCCTGGCAAGCAAAAGCTTCAGCTTTTTCAGCCCATTGTCGCTCCAAGTCTTGAGCTTGGTAGCTATATAGGAGGAACAAAGCATTGAATCAAATAAATTCCACTCCCTCAATAGCATAAGCCTCGGTTCATCTTCGTAGGCTATACGAGAGTTCTCAGGAGCCTGAATCTTAGTACCATCTTTTAGTGTGACTGAACTAACCATATCCAAATTACCAGAACTGTTTATATGTTGTTCGAGTTCCATCACCCCGGCTTGATACCTCTCATTCGTCAGCCTTTCGTGAACAAACTGATCAGTAAGAGAGACACAAGCTAGCCAAAGCAACTCATTAGTGTTCTTCCTTAACAAATGAGCCAACTCAAACAATATGCAACCCGAAGGCCTTCCGTGGAAAGTGCCCAACTTGTAATACTCAGCTTTCAACTTCCCGAAAAGCTTAACTGGGTCTGTTTCAGATTCACTGGACAACCTTCGCCGCTTGCTATTTCGTCCACCATTGCCATCCTCCTCATCATTCTCAGTATCACTCTCTTCATCGCTGTCACTATTCTCATCAAACTCATCATCACTATTAAGATCGGATGCATTAGCTAATGCCGACACATCAAAGTCATACGCCAGATCGGCCTGGTGCTCATCTTCTTGTGTATAGAGAACAACAACCCGGTTGTTATTTTCGCTGAGGTTGTGCAAGTGAATGGGTCGGTGGCTATCGATCACAAAGACGCGGGTTTCAGAGCCGAGATTTAGTAACCTACGAAGGTCGCGGTGGCAACCCCAATTAAGGAGCAGGAGAGAGAGGGTCTGATCAGATGAGCGGAGATTGAGGCTAATGAGTTTGTCGATCTCGGTGAACGAAGATACAGGATACACAGAGTAGCGGATGGAATCGGAAGAGAGGACGTGGGTCAGGATCTTTAGGGCACAGAGCGAATCGGCATCCGAGGCTGACGGAAAAATTAGGAGAGGGGAAGAAGACGAGGCGGAGGCAGCGTCGCGTAGCCGTGAGTAGAACGACTCGAGACGGAGCTCCCTCACCATAATTCCTCAATTAGGGTTTGTAAGGAAACATCGAGGGTGGGGGAAAAAAATGGAAAGGAGCTTCCAGAAGGTTCCAAGATCCGATTTTTCACCAAACAGCAACCAAATTTGAATCAATCTACCAGAAACCCTTCATAGCCCCTTCGAAATCGCCCTAAAACCGGCCAGATCCAACGATTTGCACCTCGAAACAGCCATGAACGGCAAAAAGCCAAGAAATTTGGGGAAAACAAACAACCTAGTTTCAAACAGGCGATTGAGCAACTCCTCAGCTCAAAATTGGAGTTCGCACAAGAACTTAGAGGGGAAAAGGATCTAAAAAGTACCTGAACCCCGCGAATCCATCAAAGGGAATGATCTGATGCTACATAGGAAAGGAGGCGCGGGAACGTACTCGAAAGGGAGGCGCCGCCAGTGAGAGGATGATCTGTGAGGGGTAGAGAGAGAGAGAGAGAGAGAGAGAGAGAGAGAGAGAGAGAGAGAGAGAGCTCAGGATTTGGGTGTGGTCGAAGAAGAAGAAGATGAAGAGGAGGTGTTTTGAAACGGAGGAGGGGAAATTTTTTTTTCTTTTTTTTTTTCGAAATGATTCAAAATTCGAAAGGCATTTTCTTTTTTTTTTTCGGATTAGTCCCGCGGGAGATTTGGCGGGCGAAATTGAACGTTGAATTTTTAAATCGTTTGGGAAAAACGTAGGATAACCCCCTCACCTGTAGCTAGTCAGAAATTGGCCCCTAATCTTTTTCTGATTGTCACCATTTTAGCTTTCACTTTTTTTATTTGAGTTTTTCCACTTATGTTTTAAATTTAAAGGTTATATTAGCTGTTATTGCTAATCATTCAAATTTTATTTACTAAAAAATGGTTAATAAATCTTAAATATGCTAAAATTACTCATAAATTTGATAATTTTTTTAATTTAGTTGATAAAAATTACTTAATTGTAAAAAGGCTAAAGTTAAGGGGGTGTGAATCCAAAAGGTGTTATCCAAATTTCATTTGGTAAAAAGAATCAAAAACTATTAAGTACGATTAAATTACCCATAAATATGATAAAATTTTTAACGTAGTTGAAAAAAAAATCACCTAATAGTGAAAAAAATAAAAAGTCGAGGGATTTGAATAATAAATTAAGTTGAGGGAATTAAGTTGAGGGGGTTCTTTGTAAATGTCAACCAAATCTGCACCACATGAGTCACACGTGTTTGTAGGATCTAGTTTCATTTACTTAATTATTTAGGTGAAAATTTGTGAAGAGACACCCTCAACTATAATCTATTTTGAAAAGACTTCCTGAACTTTAATGTTTATAATTGAAATTTAGTAATTTTAATTTAAAAGTAATTATTATTTAATTAAATTTGAAGATTTTAAGCAATTTAGAATAAATACCTAATATATAACCAAAATTAATAGAATTTTCATTTTATCAACTAAATGAGTTTGGATAATAAAATAAAGCAGAAAATATCGCTCGAACAAGAACAAAGTTAAAACGGTCTACAGTTGAGGGTTCTTCATAAAATTTTCCAGTATTTAACCCCTGACATCCTGGTCCAATTTGCCCCGAATAGGATGGTAAGTAGAAGCCAAAAATATAGAAAAAGGTAATCTGTCCCAAATCCTCTCCGATTCGTTAAGAAAATGAAACGAGAGATGATAGACCTTATTTTTCTTTTGATCCGTCCCAATCCGTTAAAAATCTGCTCCCTTTCTGATCCGATCCGAATAAAGCGGTAAATGAGAGCAAAATATAAAATAAAAACTAATCCATTTTAAATTCGCTTCGACCCAATAAAACAACAGCGCGGGAGGTAGAGGACCCCTCCCGCCCCCCGATCCACCTCGTTTGCATCTCTACATTACATACAGAGTCCACTGGAAGAGGGGGAGAAAAAAAATGCTGAATGAGCACTATTAATAACATAGGTTGTCTTGTATAAATTAGTCGCTTTTACTCTGCGCTCCACAATTGCAAAAGTGATATAGCATTTTAATTATCGTCACATCAATTTATCAATATTTTAGTCAACTAAATTAAATTGTACGACTTAATTCAATAATTCTGAAAATATAAATAAAAAATTACTGCAAATTAAAGTTTAAGGACCAGACGTGAAATGTATTCATTCGAATATTATGATGTCTAGATAAAAAAGAGCCGAGATTGAAGTCAGATCAGAACTTAGCCACATTATGACTCTGGACAAGTTTGATAACTGTGAATTAGAGCCCATTGCGCCCATCACTTCGCGGAACTCGACCACACTCGCTGTTCACAGGAAGTCGCGACTTCGCGCCGTACATGAAGTGAGGGCTTGCTGAGATGGGCCGTGCATAAATTTTAGTACTCTGTGATTTTTTCTTTTTTTAATAAAATATTAAACTGCAGGGTATTAAAGTCAGAAAGTGCGAAACCATATGATAGTAACTTGATACACTTTAAACCATAGGATACTAAAGTGAGAAAATGCGAAACCACAGGATACTAACTTGATACACTTTAAACTACAGGGTATTAAAATGAGAAAGAGTGAAACCACAGGAATGATATTTAAAGTTTGTCCTAAATTTTATACAGAACCCACCAACTTGCAAATTTTAGGAACTACTCCGAAACTGGGATATTGTGACTTTCTACGAAGTGGCCACTTCCACTCCACGAAGAACTTCAAAGAAAACAAACAGGCCCTTAGTTGCTTCCTCTCGACAAGTTTGAAGTTTTTGAAGTGTTCCGGATCCAAGCAACCTGAGAGAACATAAAATTACAAAAAGAAAAAGGAAAAGAAGGCAAAGTGCTCGTTACCATTGTTCTAAAACCCTTTAAATAGAACTGAATTTTACCAATAGAATCTATATAATCTCGACAATGAAAAAGCAACAAAATAAACACGCGAGAGTATCGAACTTAAGATTATTCCGATGGACGGTGCAATTGAAGTGGGACAAATGCAAAAAATATCGGCAGTTTCGACCAACGGTCCCAAATCGAAGTTGCAACGATTAGTCGAGTAACATTTAGGTGTTGTTAGGACGTGAGAATAGGTACGCGATTTGTTCAATACATAGTACACAATCCAATGAGTATTAGAATTTAAAATCAGATTGAACCATAAATGAATTGAAACATTTTCATTTCGGAGAGGAATGAAAATTGTAATATGCTTCCTATAAAATAACAACAACTATCAAAATCAGAGACTCCCATTCCGATTCCAGTGTCTAAAATAGATGAACCAAACAGATCTCGACACGAGAGGTATTTGATGTGAGACAATGTGAATAAGTAGGTTCCAACAAGATTGGATGATGAAGCTTTGAGCCAAGACCACAAGAAATCCTTTTCCTTTCCAACATTTTATGTTCCTTCTGAGAAGTGACTCATCCAATCCTAAAAGGGAACTCGAGAGTTGATAAACCAAAATAGGAGACCAAATCAAACAATTACAGAGTCATTCTCATTGCACCCAATGGACCCACAACTAGCACAAATCTGGGAGTCACCACTTAAATGTTACCATTTTGTTACCCACTATGAAGAACCATTCCATCGCGAGACTCTCAAATCCACCGTTCTTATCGCTTTAAAATTGGGGCATCCACGTGATGGACAAGTAATTTGATAGTCTCACCACAGAAGCGGTGCTCATAAAATTTTTCATCATGGGATTTGCACTGGTCTCTAAAAGTTACACTTAAAAAAAAAAAAAAAAAAACCGAAAAGGAAATAATGAAACAACAAACTGCTACATTATTGTGTCAACCTGAAACACCATCTCAAGCAAGTGCTAGCAATGGAAAGAATGTTAAAAATAAAACCCTTGACGAATATTGTGTAATGATTCGACCTGCTAGCACCGACCTGCTAGTAATAATAATTTGTTGGACCTAAATCATCGATTCAATATGCTTAAGCCTAGGTATTATTACTAGAGCGCGAGACTTGGGACTATTGGAGCGTTACAAACTCTAATTCTAGATATGGTTCCTATGGATTCAAGATGTGGCTCCCACTAAACCCATGACGCAGTACTTTGTCCCGCATAGTACTTAGCTTTAATACTTTTGACTGGCATTCGGCTTTGATGCCAAATGTAACGATCCGGCCTCCTAACAATAATAATTTATTGAGCTCAAACCATTGACTCAAAATGCTTACGTCCAGTTAACTAGGGTGCGTAGTCTCTTATATTCCCAATTAGAATTCCTTTCCCATCTAATGTAGAATTTTTTAAGTGTTACATCGTTATTGAAAGTACAAGGGCAAAGAAAATAGACTAACATCAAAAGGGAGAGCAAATCAAATATCTGGAGAATTAGGAGTCTCAGGTAGCGTTTGGTTCGGGAACAAGAAGGGGAATAAGCCCTTATTCCCCCTTTTGTTCCCAAACGCTGCATTTGGTGTCCGGGAACAGTAGTTTTCAGGTTCCTGAAATAAGCTGGTATAAGGCTGGAACTGATATTCCACATTTTTTCTGGAACAAACTTGTTCCCGGATGAGAACAAGGTTAATTAAAGTTTAAATTTAATTTTAATGATAGTAAATTATTAATTAATCTAATTAATATATTTAAATTATTATTTATTGCTTAGATAATAAAATAATTAATTAATTAATTATTTAGAATTAATTATTAATAATTAGATAATAATTATTATTAATTTATTANAAATTATTAATAATTATTATTCTTAATAATTAGATAATCGATATTATTATTAATTAATAATTATTACTAATAATTAGATAATCGATATTACTATTAATTTATTATTTATAATTTATAATTATTTGTTAATAATTATTAATAATAATTATTTAATAATAATTATTAATAATTAGATAATCGATATTATTATTTTATTATTTATAATTTATTATTAATAATTTATTTATTATTTATTTTTAAGTAATATTTTGATGTTAATTAATTAGAGAATATAATTTTAATTTCAAATTATAACTCTTATTCTTCTTGTTCTAATTTAACCATTCAAACATTATTTATCTTATTCCTAAGAACAACCCAATTTTCATCTAAATGCAAAATTAATCTAATTCATGCTTATATCTGAACTTGTACCTATTCCTGAAATAAGCAGTTCTTACTTATACCCAAACCAAACCCAGCCTGAGAGTACTAAGAAAGTCAAGCCATGAGTGCAATTGATGAAATGGGAGGCCTACTAAATCAGTGGAGATGTTTAAAAAGAAATTTTCATTTATATTTTTGGGATATATACTCTGAATGGATGTAATTTTTGATTGCTTTTTGGGTACTTTAAGTAACTAGTGCTGCTTTTTGAATACTTTGAATGAATCTGATAATATTGGTAACATTTCGCTAAATGGAGCATGGTTCCACATTTAGAATGAACAATTTGTGACTACTGAAGCATGCATGGTTCCATGAACAATACAGAATGATGCATGTGTACTATAATTATCTATGTATCTGTGATGTTCATTAGTGAAATTGCATTTCTTTTCACTTGCAATTGCACTCCTCATTGCCTGTTTGTATCTATGATAAGGATATATATGTTGTGAAGTTGTGAGCAGCTACATGTTATGTACTTCTTTTTGCTGCAGCTTTATGTATTTCTGATGAGCATACATTTGTATTTGCAATGAGGATAGATTTGTATCTATGATAAGCAAGTTTAATGTAAGAAATCTAGTTTTTTTGTGAGTATATCATTGTATCTTTGCACTGCACAGTTTTGTGTAACAATATGAAGAAAAAGATTCGATGACATAGGAATACTCTTTAATTTTCTAGTAGTAAATAAATAGTGTTTTCACTACACTCTACATATATATCAATAACTCGTGGGGCACCTAAAATGTTTAAACTCAGTTATTATTATTAGGGTGCGAGCTCTCATATATTTCCAATCAGAATTCCAACTTCCAATCCAAAGTTGGAGCTCTCATATATTCCCAATTAGAACCGCTTTCCAATCCGATTTGGGACTTTCTTTTGGGGTGTTACATACTTCACCTGCTTAGAGACGCCCTTGTTAGCACAAACACACACAGCTCAAAATTACTAGGCGATATGAGGGCCACTTTACACTTTAAGTTAGTGAACCGGCTCTGATACCAAACGTAATGATCCGACCCACTAGCAATAATAACTCGTTGGACTAAAACCATCAATACAAAATGCTTAAATCCAGTTATTATTACTAATAATCCGATGTGGAATAATTTGGATATCACACATAGAACCGACGACATCTAATATATGGCTGTTTTGATGCCTAGATTCTATAAATTTTAGAGCAGTCATACATGATGATTTTATTGTTAAATATACATATATTTGATGTGAAACCATACTTAGTTAATTCAGATTCAGCAAAAATTCGGAACGAGTATAGGACGTATAAAATTCGTTTTCTAATTTTTAAATTCGTTGAAATATTCGGCTTGAAAAACGAATTCGGTATAAAATATAAAATATAAGATAATCTATATTTAAATATAAAAATTATAAGTTTTTTATTCAAATTTTTAATAATTCGCGAATTATTCGGCTACTCCAAAAATTCGCGAATAATTCATTTTCTTTGGTAAAAATTCGTAAATGGATCGTTTAATTCGGATTTTCAATAATTCACGAATAATTCGCGAATAATCCGCAAATTAACCAACAAATGTGAAAATTTTAAGATATTATAATTATAATTTTTAATTTGTTAGTACGTCCATCACTCGAGCGTGACTAGTCCCACATGTGGTGTCCACACTCATAACCCACCTAAAAATGTGCTCACGGGCACGGGCACGGGCACGGGCACATTGTAAACGGATCATTTGATCATGTGCATGGCGGGCGCGGGCCGGGGACCAGCCACATGGGTTTTTTTTGGCCCGAGCCACAAGACATTATTGCCTACACCCGGTGCACCCGTTTGCGCCTCATGCACCACACTTAACTCCTAGCATACTATATCTTTTGATCCAAATTTAATCTATATGAGATAGGTTGGTATATTATCGGTAGTACGGAGGCCTCCGTGCTATCAAGTTGTTTTCAATGGTGCGGCATCCAAATCGACAATCGGCTCCGTTAGACTTGATCTACACTAAATAAAGTATTTGAAAACTAAATTTCATAATTTTTCAACACCATTTGGTTAGTGATCAAAAGATCTCAAAATTAATAATTTTAATGGTCGGTGTGATGTGTTTGTGAATTTAACGGTGTAAAATAATCCAAATTTGATGAATTTTTTATAGAAAATTCTTTTCACTATTTAGAGTAAGATGAATATCTTTGATCTTAAATTCAAGTATTTTATCATTATTTTTTATGAGATTTTTATTTTCAGCCATTTATTTTTAGACTACTCGTTTGATAGGTAAATGATGTCGAAAAATTATGAAATTTAGTTTTCAAATATTTTTAATAGTGTAGATCAAATCTAACGGAGCCGATCGGCGATTTGAAAGTCGTATAATTGAAAATAACTTGGTAGCACGAAGGTCTCCGTACTATCGATAGTATATCAGCCTAACTCTATATATACACACACACACACACGATCTACAATATCGAAAAACTAATTTACTAAACAATCAAGCAGTCCTTATTAAGTAGAATTTCCAATCCACAGTAGAGAAAAAAAAGGCATTATTTGATCTGCAAGCTATTAATTATTCAAAATTTATGATTCTTAATATGTACGTAGGACATTTGAAAATCATAGAACATAGTCAATGAGTTGGATTTTATTTTTGAAACCTCTATCCTAGCATTTTGGAGAGTGCAACACGAAATCTTAACAATTATAAATTAAGGACCATTGATTGATACATACGAGGTCAACATTCAAAATTCATGGAATTTTTCCCTCTTTTTTTTTTTTTTTTGTATGTAGGCCATATGAATATCATAGAATATATTATGTGAATTAGATTTTAATTCTAAAACCTAATAAAAACCTCTATCAGAGCATTTTGGAGCAATTTTCTACGGCCCCGCGTGCAGCAGCACGCATGAAAAACTATTGCACGTATCGTTACACAAAATTTGAACGGCCCTATATATTTTAGTGGTGTAGTGTATCTCATACATTTATACACTAGATGTAGGTAATAATTCTCATCTAGTTAGGTCATGCCCACTGGTGGTGTGACATGGGGGCCCTAGTCCCAATTCAAAAGCCACAATTGTAGCTCAATGCTTCAAATCTCATCTCATCTCATCTCATCTCATCTCTCTACTCTCTTTTATTTATAGCTAATTACCATGTCTCTTTCAGGTCCCTTTCTCTTACCTACTTCTCTTGTATCTTAGCTCCTCTAGTACATGTCCATGGAGGAAAAAACTTGTGTAGGGAGGTCCCCGATGACTTTTCATAGGGAAGCTTCTGATCTACTGTCGCGTGGTAGCTTTTGTACATATCTTAAAAAAAAATTAACTTTAGATGTTCTTCGTAGATTTGAAATTCATTTCAGACTCACCGCGGTGAAAATGATCATAATTAGGAGTAATATAAGATTAAAATGAATACTAATTAGTTTGCAAACCAAAGGGAGTTGCAGGATTAGAAACATCCATATAAGAGTTATATAATTTCAAATTTTAGTAAAAGAAAAAAAAAAAGAAATTGACAAGACTATAGATGAAAATTAAGGCCACGATAGGATTCGTTTGGATTGTAGGGGTTAACATCGCTCGGTAAGAAAATATGTTGCTTTACGCGTTGTGGAGAGCTCCCCACTTAAGTTTTATCCTGTTCGTACAAACTAAGGATTGGTTTCTTTTGTTTTTTTTTTTTTTAAAAAAAATCTTTTCTTCTTTCTATTCTATAATTAATTCATCCAAAATTTACATGGGGTTGGACTTATTAATTAGAAACCTAGCCATTGTTAGCTAGTTGTTACAGCCTTAACTTTGCTGTTTTTTTGACATGGGTTGTAGAGAGAGAGAGAGAGAGAGAGAGAGAGAGATTGCTATTCATCAATTTTTGTCATGTACCTACTAAATCGATCTAATAGGAAACAGCTATGTGCATGGTGGATATGAGGACCACAATACATATATATCTTGACAGGAGAGATCGGAGAAAAATATGACCGATATATAGATATTTAACTAGCCAATGCATTGCTGATGGGGAGAATTGAACTAACGATTTCATTAAACTGACGGTGTTTAAGACTAATTAACTCTGATAGTATGTTAGCGTTAAATTGATATAATTAATAAGAGTACGTGACCGACTGTCTCTAGAGCAAGTGGCAAAGGGCTTGGTGGCCTGGTTGGTACCTGAGATCTCAAGTTCGAATCCTAATTGATTCACATTTCCAGCAAAGTTTATTTCTAAATGAAATAAACAAAGCGGATAGCGTGCTATCTATCTCTCTCAGAGAAAAAAAAAAAAGAAAGAGTACATGCGTCGGTGACAACCTAGGAATAGTTTTTAGCGAGATGATATTCATGCATGCTTTGTCTTAGGGGCATCAATGAATTTGCCAACCCAATGACTTAATTGTAATGGTCCATGCTCTAGCTTCTTGGTGGTGTGAGAGATACCCTCGTGACATGATCTCATGAGTCTTGTAGCCAAGCATATATATATATATGGTAGGTGAGCTAGATTCAATTTCTTGGCCCCTTGCAAGCTCTTGCCCTAAATTTTTAAATGACTCGGGTGATGATGATAGAGATTTGGAAAGCTATATATTTGTCTTATGAATCTTTTGGATCGATCACAATATTTTAGGATTCTCCGACAATGAAATCTCCTGATGATGCTGCATCTTTTTGCTTCCTTAAAATGCTCATAAACTAATCCTAAATCCTCTCTCTCTCTCTCTCTCTAGATCTCTCTCTCCATAGTGAGAACTTAAGCTTCAAAATTGACTATCACGAAACTACTCGTCTCACGACTACACTTACCTACTATATATTACTTATTACTACAAGTACACACACACACACACACACACACACACACACATATACATATATTTGTGACATAGAAGAAAAGAGAGTAGTAACCGTTAACAAAGCTGTTTCTTATCTAGCTAGCAGTTAGGAATTAAGTAGCTAGGAACATAGTTTTTTCTTTTTAATGTGGAATTCAAAAGTGAAAAAAAAAAGCCATAAAAACTCATAATTCATGCTTTCTCCAATCTCCACACATTGAGTGCTATTGAAAGGAGGCCACATGGGACAGTTGCTTGTTTGGTTTTTGTCACCAGTGACCACAAAACAGTGCCAACAACTAGATATCCCAACGCAATACAATTGTTCCGTTGCCAAATTAATTGCGTGCCGCATCGATCGATCGGTAGGTGTACATCTCTCGCATCATGCTACTTAGTCGAGTCCAGCTCAGATGAAGCAAACACAGTAATATAGAAAAATATATAGCTGAAGTCTCTATTTCAGTTGCGTGTTCATGATCAATCTTTATATAAAAGGAGTGATAATTTATAACATGAACAGTGAAACAGATTTAGAATCAAATAGACATTCGAAATTTGTTTTATATGTGCCAACTTTTATTGTATTGAATATGAAATGAACTCATACACCAAGAGCACATTAGTGATCAGATTTTTTTTATTTTATTTTTAATAAGACTACTCCTAGCTAGTTCAAGGAATATCTATCTAGCCAATGAAATTACTAAATATTTGTCACTCTCCAACATGTTAATGTACGGAACTAACCCGAACTATATATTTATGGACCATTTGAAATTAGCTACTCAATCTTTCAAAATTTTAATTTTACTATCTACCATTTCAATTTATTTGATTTGACTCAGTGATCAACAGTAATTTGACTCCAAAGTTTAAACTAGTTAATTACTTACTTTAATTAATGAACTTATAGTTTTGTGAATTGTATGAAATATATTAACTAAACTGGTAAAGATAAACGACGCAGTCAAATTTTAAAATCAAAGTGCCGCTGACTCACTTAAATCAAACAAATTGAAATATTAGATAGTAAATTAAAATTTTAAAAGGTTGGATAGCGAAACCCAAGTGGTCCATAGTTCAGGCATATTTTGTACGTTCTTTTTCGAGAAATTATTTCGTACGTTTTTACCTAATTAACGTACATGACCATAACCATATTCATTCTTTTTTCTATAATTAGTTTTGCCTACTTCTTTAGGAAATGGATGTCTCTTATGGTTGGTTTCTTTTTTCTTTTTTTTTTGAGAGCAAATTAAACTTTGGTGTTCATGATTGCATAATTAATATAGATGTTACAACATGAGAATCGAGAATAATATAATGATCCTATTTACTTTGTACTACTTTACTGTGAAGGAGTGATCATTAGTAGGTCCCTTGGTAATCATGCATGGTGTAGATAGGTACTTATAATTAATCTCTTTCATTTCATAAGCCAAAACATATTGCTGTGAAAACTTTAAAAAAAGGCCAAAAAAAATAAATGTGCCATTTTCATTGTCAAATGTGTTCCCAAAAAAGTCATCACAATGTATAGCACTCCACATCATAGAGAAACAGTAAAATGATGATGATTTTGGAAAAATAGAAATAAAAAAAGAGATAATGGTGCAAATGTCAAAAGTTAAAACTAGAAAGTCCATATCTTGCATAGATTGGCTTTGAAAAAAAAAAAAAAAAAAACATTTGCTGAGTATGAAGGAAAAAAATTTGGAAAGGTGAACTTAACAAGCAGTGATTGATTAAAGAAATGTTAATGGAGATAACAAGGGAAATTTTAATCTAAATTAATCCAAATAAAGAAAACAAAACGAAAAAATTGTAAATCACAAAATATATATGCATGATATTGTAGGATTTATTTATTAATTAGCTCGCAATCCATTATTGTAAATAAGGTTTTGGGTGGTCTCCTAAGAGTCTACTCATTATTTTTTATAGCTAAAATTCATGAATTAAACATTGAACTAACACGAATGGAGATTTAATTACTCTAGATCTAAATTAGAAAAATCTAACACTTCGCACTCAAAAAGAAAGGAAAAAAAAACTATAAGTGCACATTGTTTGATAACAAGATAAGGTAATTTAATACTCAACTGCATTTAATACTAGAAGTGGTGTCATCTCTCTCTCTCTCACACACACACACATATATATTAAATTAATCTCGTGATCTTCACACAGATCTATAAACAACCCAATTTTTTTAATCATCAAATCGATACAAAATGGAAAGTTTAATTTGTAGCCACTAAACTATATACATGCACATTTTAAAAGTAAATTGTCAATAGCCATCCTATATATAACATAGCAAGTACATAAGATTTTCATTAAATTTGTAAGTTGAAACAACGTACACAATCCAATTACTTAAATTCCCCCAGAAAAATAAAAAATCAGAAAACAAATAAATATATAAAAGCAATATACATCAAACCCCTCACAAATCCACACACACAAATACTACCATATTACATCAATCCATATGTAAATTAGATCAAGTAGTATATATATATATATATATAGTTTGTAAATTAAAGAGAGAAAAATTAAGCACGCATAAATTAATCCCCACTCATGAACAATTGATAACTAACCACACATAATATTATATGCATTCGAGGAGTTGAGTTGAAGCACTTTTGGAAATACAGAGATCTTAATTTGTATTTTATCTTCATTTTCGAAAAGCGCATGCGAATCGACGAACGATATTATTAGATACGATACTGTAGAATGCTAGAATAATCTAGAGCCAAATTTTCCAATTTTTAGAGATTAAATAAGAGTCTTTAATTTCATAGAAAGCAACACGATCATGCCTTTTAAACCAAGATCAACACTCTAATTTGAAAACAAAAATATATTACATAATTTAAACTTTAAATTATATTTAACAGTATCGATCGTCGATTCCGATGCACTATCATTGAAAACAAATTAAGCAGTGCAGAAGCATGTAGGTACACTTCTTAATTAGCTCCACTCCCTGCATGCATGTACAAATATATATGTATATGTATGTATAGACGCGCACGTACGTAGGTATACGTAGACAGAGAGGGGCGGGGATCGAGGGACGTAGGATTAAGTCATGTGGGCCGGCGATGAGAATGATGCATGATCACGATCGGCGGGAATGGGTGGAGACGGAGGAGCAGTCGCAGGGGGTGGCGGCGTCAGGCGGGGGGTCGACCTCGCGCTTGTGGAAGCTGCGGTGGCAGCTGCAGGCGGCGCAGCGGAGGGCGGCGGGGGTGCCCTCCTCGCCGGCGGCCATGAACTCGCGGCAGCCGTCCACCGCGTACCCGCCGATGCTCGCCGCGTGGTTCCGCCGGCACTCCCGGTACCGCACCACCTTCTCCGCCTTCCGCGCCGCCGCCGCCGAGCCGTTGGAGTGAGGCTTCTTGGGCTCCTGCTTCGGACCCATAATTTTCTCTTTTCTTTTGAGAATTTAGGGTTCGAGATCGAGAGAGAGAGAGAGAGAGAGAGAGAGAGAGAGAGAAGGGAATTAAAAAGAGGAGGACGAGGAGTGGGGGAGGGGGGGGTTCCATCTCTTTCACGTCTTTTGGGTTGGATTTATACAGGAATGGTGGGGGAAGGGTGGGTTGTGGCTACTGTTGAATAATGATGTTGTTTCTTGTTTTTCTTTCTTTTTTTTTCTTTTTTTTTGGAGTTTTGGTTTTGTCAAAGATGAATGAATGAATAAAATACAAGGTGTAACAATTGCTTTTTTCCTTTTGGATTATTTCGTTTTAGCTAAATTACGAAAAACCTCGCTATCAATATCCGTTTTTTATTTTTTTTGTTATTAAAAAATCTACAATTTGCCATCTTAAAAAATAAAAATGTTCACTTTCATTCTCATCGTTAGAATTCCGTTTATATTTTATTTTTTATATCCAAAATACTCCTGAAATCTTTTTTCTTCCTCATTCTCGACTGCACCGCTTCGCCCTCAACCACCTCTCTATCCATGCCCACACACATGCCCTTGCCTGCCTCCGCCGCCTCACCTTCGCCCTCGCCCTCACCGGCCCACCTCTTCGTCGATCCACACCCACCCCGAAGAAGATGAGGGGTAATTCGGTCATTCTGTCATAGTGTATTTTCTGTGAATATTTTTTATCTTTTAAGAAGGTAAAGTGGAGATTTTTGGATGACATAGACAAAAGTAAAAAAGAGTATTAACAAAGAGATTTTCTATAATTTAGCCTTATTTTGGAAAAGTGTAAAAAGAAATTTTCATTTTTTTTTTCTAATTTTTTGCTTCGTTTGAAGGAAAATATGCATTTTCGATAATTTTTTTTTCATATTTCAGGGAAAACTAACATTTTTATTTTTCAATTTTTTTAAAAATAAAGACACTAATTGTTATAAATTTTGGGTTTTTTTTTTTTCTTTCATAAGGCTTGTTTTTTCCTTAGTCCAATCACATGGAAAATTGAAAAAACCGTTTTCTACATTTGTTTGGAGAAACCAAACAGGTCTTAAAAGTTTAAGCTTACAGATAACAATATTTTTATATTTAACACTCTCTGTCAAGTTTGGATTCGAAACTTTCTAATGTTGGGTTATGTTCGAAACTTTTTAATAGGCTCATGAAGTGAACTTGAATTAAAAGGGAAAAAACCAATTATATTAGAAGTCTGATATGACTCGAACTTAGAACCTTTTGCTTTGATACTAGTTTAAAGAATATGATGACTGTTATTTTTCAAAAACCTAAACTAATAAAGAATGATATTTTTATATTTAACAGTTGGAATTATAGAAATATTATATTACGTGTCTTAAAACAGTGCATATTTATTTTTATATATAATAGTATGTTCTGTATTTTATAATGAGTCGATTATAATATATATTCTATGTTCCATCGAAAAATTGAAAAGTCTATTTCCAAATACGTTCCTCCCAATTTAATTTTGCCTAGTAGCATTCAATGGGCCTCGATCCAAAACGGACCATGCATAATGTAATTTTATTTTGTTCTCCCATGGTTTAAAAAATTACATTTAAACCCAAGTTATAGAAGATAACACAGTGATATTTTTTAAAAATTACTTTATATTATAATCTAGTATTTTATTATTTTATAACCAGTACTTGACCATACTAAGTTTGTAAAAATTGTCACTTTATTATCATGTTTACTCTGTTTAAAATGTGAGTTCTTACGAAAAACAAAAGTAAGACAATAAAATTATAAAAATATAATTTTGTGAATCATTAAAGTAAGAAAAAATGCGCTAAACAACAGGAGGATAAATTAAAGTTTACTTGTTGTTTGGTACAATGTACAATTTATCTCTCTTTGTCCACATCTCCCTCAATTTCTATACACAGGCCCTTGTCACTAAATTTATATATACCATGGTCTCATTTCCATTTTCCAACCTAATAATTCTCTGCAGTAAATATACAAATTTTAATACACATGAAAGAATTTTCTTCATGGCTTATTCATCTCATGAAATTAATTAAACTGGTGTCATGGAGGTTAAAAATATAAGATTTATATTACATACAAATTAGAATTTTGATCTGTATATAATAATGTAAAGAATTTTTTTCTCTACTTATTAGTTTAAGTTTTTGGATTGGACCTGAGTTTACGGCCTAGAAACTTAGAACAGAAATAACGACCAAGTTATGTATCACAAGCAGTGCTAATAAAAATAAATAAATAAAATCTTGAGAATTCCTTTGACTAGTCCACATGCCTTTTGATGAAACTAACATGATATATACATGTTTTTAATTAAGGATAAGAAAATTCATGCATAATATATTTATTGGTTGGAATAATAATAATAATAATAATAATAATAATAATAATATAATGTCACATGCATGGGACCCCCCAATATTGGTAAGAATTTAGGAAATGCAAATTGGGTGGAAAAGGGTGGGTAGTGGGGAGTCATGGAGACAAAGGAAGATGCCTACCAGCTCTGTTGAAAATGCCATCATCCTTTTCTTTTCTTTTCTTTTCTTTTCTTTTTTTTTGATTTTAGAGAGAGAGAGAGAGAGAGAGAGAGAGAGAGAGAGAGAGAACAAAATGCCATAATCATTTTCTTTTGTATTTCTTTTGTTTCTTCTTTTTTTTTTGATAGAGAGAGAGAAGAAAATGTCATCAAATTTTGTTTTGGGTTCTCAAATCTTTGGCAAAAATAGATGGAATTATATATACAAAAGGGTAAATTACACTTTTGATTCTCAAATTGTGAGGTCGGTGCTATTTTGATCCTCAACTTTTAGTTTATTGTAGTTTTTAGCTTAAATTTTCAAAGTTATTACTATCAAATCTCACAATTCAATTTAGTTAGTTAAATATTGACGTACCATTGATGTAAAAGTAATGTGACATCTTATTTATTGATGTATCATTAATCACAATCCTGCTACATCTCTTCTTTGTTAGCGATACGTTGATATTTAGTTTAACTAAATTAGGTTATACGACATGATTATAATAATTTTAAAAGTTGGAGTCCGAAAATACTACAAATTAAAGTTTGAGACCTAAATGGTCACCTTCCTCAATTTGAGGACCAAATGTGCGATTTATCCTATATAGAATTAGATACACTACTTTTCCTGATAAAGGAGGATTATTAATTTCTTTATAAAAATTGCTACATATACATCCTATACAGGAGTGTAAATTTTACACCATTGAGTTTAAAAAACTCTTTTGATTTTTAATTAGCTACAATAATAATAATTATAAGACTGGTCAACAAATCGCAAACATAAAAAGCTTTGGGTGTAAATTTCACACTTAGATTGTAATTGTACAGATAATGTTACTTTCTCTATATGTTAGGCCGCAAATAATCAAACTTGACTAGCAATTTTTTATTTTTTATTTTTTCTTGTCTTTAAGTCAGATATGGGTTTTGAAAAGTCATTAAATGAGCAAAATGTCAAATAGTAACTTTTTTTTTGAGAGATAGATAGTACGCTATCCGCTTTGTTTATTTTTTTTGTATCTAATCCACCAGAGTGTTTTTTTTTTTTTTTTTTGAGAGAGAGATAGGTAGCACACTATTCGTTTCGTTTTATTTCATTTAGAAATAAAGAAATGTGAATCAACTAGGATTCGAACTTGGGTTTCGAGTACCAACCACCAAGACCTTTGCCACTTGCTCTAGGCACGGTCGGTGTCAAATAGTAACTCTTCTTAGTAGGAAAACTAAGCTGAAGAACTGTTTGTTGTGTTCCATGCAAAAAAAAAAAAATTTAGGAAAAAAACGTATTTGATATATATAGATATCTAAAATTTAAAAGTTAGAGAAAAAGAATGTCAGAATGACTGATCATTTTAGTCAATCAAACTCACATAACTTGTTTCATTTGATTTTCATGTGAAGATTGGAATATTGGACCTCAAATCCAATTTGCTAGTCCATCACATGTAATCTACAAAGTGCTTAGTCGACTTGCTAAGGTCCAAATTTTCTAGGGTTCAAGTACATTTTTATTAGGCCTTAGTTGAATGCAGTTAATCTAGACTAGGGTTGACAATCAAGTTCGTTGTTCGCGAACCAGATAATGCTCGGCTCGAAATGAGCTCCACATTGGTCATTCCTTTAATAAACGAACCGAATACAAATTGAATTTCTCTTATTTGGATTTTAGGTCAACCCAACTATAAAATGACCTATATATATTTTATAAATTTTAATTATTAGATAAAGATTCTAATTTTCACAAGCCAGCTGGCAATCTAACTTGTCTTTCACAAGCCAGCTCGTTTTTGACTTGTTAACAAATAAGTCGAACACGAGCTGGATTTTCAGCTTGATATTTTAATGAGTTAGCTCGTGTTCAACCCATTCTAGCTCGCTCGTGTTTGGCTCGTTAACAGCCGTAATCTAGACCTAGTTTGGAATTGTACTGTCAAAAGTATCTGTTTTCATACTTTGTAAGATCAAAAAAATTCAAAAGCGCTTTCAATTTTTTCTCATCTAATATTATAAAATTACAGTGGTATAACTATCGCCCAAAAAACATGTGAGCTGCACCTTCAATCTTTTATTCTCCAATGCTATAAAATTATAATAGTTATTACTGCCAAAGAAGCATATGATTTATGTATTTCTTATCAGATGGCGATTGCTAGTCAGTTTTATAGCATCGGAAGAGGAGAGATTGAAAGCGCATTTAGATTCATCGAGTCTTTCAAAATATAAAAGAAACCAGTTTTAACAACGTAGTCTCAAATTATGCCCTAAAATTATATATATATATATATATATATATAGAGAGAGAGAGAGAGAGAGAGAGAGAGAGAGAGTTAGGCTGGTATACTATCGGTAGCACGGAGGCCTCCGTGCTACCAAGTTGTTTACAATGATGCGGCTTCTAAATTGACGATCGGCTCCGTTAAACTTGATCTACACTACTGAAAGTATTTAGAAACTAAATTTTATAATTTTTCAGCATCATTTGTGGGAAATTGAAGAACTATATGCGGGAGAAAATTCTCCTACCCCCCACTAAAATTTGCTCCTCTTTTGTTGCTTGTTATCACTTTGGCCAACCATAAAAAAGCATTACACCTTCCTATCATTGTTGCATCTCCCTCTTGTGGCCTAATCCATCATGCATGGGTTCCACCCCACCCATACTTTGTGATTTTGCCATGTCATTCATAAAAGAAGTAGTACTACACTTTGCCTTTGCTAACAACCGTGCATGCACCTAAATCTACATGGACTTCCATTTCATAAATGGGAGGNCACAAATTGTGACATGGTTTGGCTACTCTTATCTTTGATGCAAACGCACACTAATATTATTTACATGCATAGATAGAGTTGCTCACTAGCTTAATTTGTGAAGAAAGATATATATATATATATATATATATATATATATATATATATATATAAGAAACCACCAACCAGGTCACCAATACAAAGTATGAGAATCGACCAACAAGTTTATATCTATGCGAACAAAAAAATAGTGATCATAATGATAAACTCAACTATAGATTTCGAATATTTTTTTCCTCAAATAATTTAAGATATTTTTAAATATTCTTGATCCATAATATTTTATAGGTTAAATATAGTAAAAACTTTCATCTATTTATTTAAAATATTTATTTTAGCTAATATCATATTTATTTAATTGTTGAGTAAAATTTAATAAATAATATATATCAAATCAAGAAAATGCAAGAGAAAAGGAATTAAGAGAAGGATTGAAGAAAAAAAAGAAACTAATGTTCAGTTTATGTACTCTAACCTTGAGGTTGAGGGGAGAAAATATATATTTTCTTAAGTGATGAAGACGCCCGGTATGTTATTTAAATCAGTGATCGATCAACTCACCTGTTCACTGAGGGATGCTTATCAGTAAATTTTTTCCTTCGCCAAGGGTTGCTTATCATTTCGCTAAATGAAAAAGTTTAAAACTTCATGTCGTTTACAAATTCTCTTAATAAAATTTATATTTTTTATAAAAAGGAATGGGGTGGCTTCATGCACGGTTTTCAAATTCCATAGTTTTAGATATATTATATTAGATACGAATTATATATAATGTGGTATGTATACATTTTTTTTGGTATGAACATCACTCATAAAGTTTAGATACTAAGAAAGAAATTTGAATGATATTTAAATGAATATTGTGGTAGTTAGGGTAAACAGGGAAGAGGATTTGGTTACAAAGAGAAGGGAAAGAGATGGAAATGCTATAAATTTTAATGAAATGAGAAATAGAGAGGAATGAGATGTGTCAAACATGCAAAAGCCAATATGTGATGAAGATCCCATAAATACCTCTCTATAAATATTTATTTTTGCTCTTAACCTCCATGACTTAATTTTAAGTATGTACCTACATCTTTCTCGCTCGAATTTTATTTTATTCTTTTAAGTTTCTGTTTCTTTTATTCCGTCACCTTCTGAGGCCCTAACTGCCTCATCCTATGTAACTAAATTCATTTACCTAATGAATGAAGCAGGTAGCACGCTACCTATCTCTCAAATAAAGAAATTCAAAATCGTAGTAGTTAATCGTGCATTGTTACTATTTCTTAATGTCTTGTGCATATATTGTATAGTAAAATTGGGCAACTACTGATATAATCATTTTACTCTTAGAAATGATGAAAAAAGAAAAGTTAATTAGTAAATAATAAGAAAATCTTTTTCATAGCATTACTTAATATGTGAGGAAACATAAAATACCCTTCCCCATTTCCACTATTTCCAAGGAAAAATGAGTATTTCACTGAGTTACTTGACTATATTGCACAATTTATGCATACAATAGAGACAACATAGAAATAGAAATGGGTCAAATAGTATAACTTCGAATAAATTTAAGAAGGCAAAATAGAGGTTTTCACAAAATATAGAGAGAGAGAAAAATACCAAAGAAGATATTTATAGAGAGATTTTCTCCATTATAGCCTATTATTAATGTGGTTTTAGATAAACTTGCACCCATTTTTTTTAAAGTAATATGTGTTTTTCTTTTTTTTTTAAAAAAAAAAAAATTCAATTGTGTTAGATTGCTAATTAGCGTGGACAATTGACAACCCCTAGAATATACACACATAGTCTCCCTACTATCACTACCTAGAAGATTTTTATTCTTTTTCTTTGATTTAATAGTTGGATATTGCTTCATTTTAATTGTTTTTAAAGAAAAATCATGTGAAAATTAATTAATTGTTGGATTTGTCACATGGAAGTGTCACATTAGGGGGTCTCTATAAAAATTTCAATCATGTTAACTTGGACAGCTCGATCATTGTCAAGTCAATTACATGAATGATATGTATCAATAAAAGCTTTTAGAGAACCAATAAGTTTGGATAATAACCTTTTGTACGAAGAGTGGATCATGTTTGGTGCAAAACTAATAAAGGGAACAAATATCATATTAAGATGATATTATCACTTGTTCACATCATGTGATGCTAATATAAAGTAATAGATATATATGTAATGCCTCAATAGTCACACATCGAGTGAAAAAGTGATTCTAATTAGAATATATGAGACCTGCATGCTAGTAATAAGAAGTGGGTTCAAGCATTTTGGGCCGGTGGTTTGGGCCGAACGAGTTATTTTTGTTAGCTGATCGGGTCGTCACAATTGGTATCAGAGCTGAATACCAGTAGAAAATGTGAGAGCCAAGTGCTATGCAGCACCAAGTGACCTCTTGAATCCATAGGAGCCACATCGAGAATCTCACATCGCCTACGCCGTACATATTAGTAATAATAACTGGGCTTAAACATTTTGGGGCCAACGAGTTATTATTGCTAGTGGGTCGGATCGTCACAGTAAAAAAAACCTGGGTTTAAGCATTTTGGGCGGGTGGTGCGGGCTTGAACCCGTAGGAGTCATCTTTAGAATCTCACATTGTGTGGTAATTCGGATCTACATCTGTGATCTAATTTGGACTCGACAAGAACGTCAGGGTCCAACGTTATGAATTCAGATGTTAAAATAGTCGAAAGTTATTTGGCGCAATGCTTGAAGACCAAAAGCTTAGGATCAAAAGAGAATCGACATATTCATATGTAAAAGAAGAGAGAGATCAATGGCCCAAAATTTTTTTAAAAAAATGCTAGGAATTCACATGAAAGATTAGTTCTACATAAAATAGTAATTGACATATATATATATATGATTCCTATATACTAGTAAAATTCCAAACATGCATGTTGTCTTTAAGCTGCTAAATTAAATATGGTTACAATAGATATGTCACACCCTTGGCCCTATACGAACTTGAATTGGACGAGAACGCTCCCAAAAGTTTATTCCGTTAAATCACATGATCTAATATTGTTCAAAATAATTTTCATATTCTATTGTAATGTAATATCTAAATTATTATGGAGGAGAATTTAATTAAACTTTTTAGAGCTATATATTATTCGAATTAAAACTTTTCAAACGACAATGGGAATTATGATAAATTAGATAATAATTAAAAGGTTTAGGAACTATTATGAAATCTTATGGTAATTAAGGAGGGGATCCAAATTCTGAGTGCTTATGTTTTTCATTGTAATTTTTCTATTTGGATAAATAATTGTGTCAGAACTTATGTTAAGTTTTATTAGTGTTATTGAATTTTAATTTATTACAGTTGAGTCACTGAATTTTAATTTCTATTTTTAATTATTGTATAGCTTTGTTGAATTTCCTAACAGGGAAACACATCATCTCCCATAGATAAGATGACAATGACGAAATAGTTGATTTGACTATTAATGATAAGAAAAATACTGTTTATACATTCTAAATTGAGATATAGGGTTTACACCTTTCATTCTAGATTTTATAAAAATTAAAATAATTTTTAGTAAAAGTGAAAAAATTTGATGTGATAAATAAAGAATTAATGATTCTTACATAGAATAGATATAAAATATATATCATATTTTGAAATGTACCGATAATATTGTATTGTTAACGTGGCAATTGAGGCAACTATTACACACGTCCTCTTTTCATTACGAATATTAAATTGACTTCAATGAATAGCTTATTTAAAATGTATATTTAAGTTTAATAATATAGTAATAGCAAATTGAGGTTAGATCACTTGAAACAAAACTCAACAATTAATACGTACCAGCTAGTGGCCTATATATAGTGTAATTTACTCTCTCTTTTTCCAAAGAGAAGTGTAGTAATTATCGCTTGATTCATTTTTTTTTAAGAAATGAACTCAGCTAGAATTATTGTAAAGCAACCAAGGTTTCAAAATTAGGACCCCATGATACTAACCATCAAGCTTTTAGCTAACTTTGCCATATACCATCATGCTTTATGAATCTCAAAAGGCACCCAAAAATATAAGAGAAAAAAATCTTGGATGAGATGCATCTTATTCTCCCTTATTAGTTTGCCTGTTTATGTCTAATATAGTGCGCGCTAAGATTCAAATAGAAAACTTCTATGTTGGACTAAGTCTCTTAGATTTGAGTGCAGAGTGAATCATACAGCTCACCAAACTATCTCAACACAATCTCATTTAGGAGTTTGCCGATGAACTCACAATTCAAAAAATATTATTATTGAGTTAGCGCGCACACACACACATAGGGTCTGGCTACTATACTTTTATGAGTATAAACTATTTTGTACTCATAGGTTTTCGACCGTTAAATCTATCCCTGTAATCATTTCCGCCTATTAGATCAGATTATTCAACCACCCAACCACTCAACCTTAGGGAACCACTATCATCCAAATTGGAGACTGCTATCATCCAACGGTTGAAAACTTATAAGTACAAAAGGGTCTATATATATATATATACACACTCATAAGAGTATAGTAGCCCTAATGTTTAAAAGTCAATTATATCCTCAAAAAATAAATGGTTAAACTTAAATGAGCCAGTGTATTGAAGTATTTCTCATATAATTATGCTACTATACTATTAGTAGTACTAAGCGTTGGGTGCTTTTAAATTTTTGGCTCTTAGATGAAGAGATGCGTCATGCGTGGTTAGTATGATATTGATATTATGCTAAATGACAAGTATAAAAAATAAATTAACTATATATTAACTATAAACAATAATAATATATAAAATGCTCAGTCATTCATAATATTATGGAGCACTTTTCAAAGGCCCATGTAGCATTATATCAACTTGCAAGAGCAAGAACACCTCTTAATGGGCAACTTTTTTTTTTTTTTTTTTCACTCTAGCGAGAATTTGTATTCTTTTCCTTTAAATTTCACTGTAGAGGGAGCAGAGGAGACGTGAACTAACGTTTTGTGGGGTTTCTTATCCTTCACTAATTCTTATTTTGGAGAGAGATGGGGACTTTGGTGGCAAAGAGATAACAAGAAGATTCGCATTGCAGAATTTTTTTTTTTTTTTTTTTGTTATAAAGAAATGTTTTGGAATTCTTTTATGGGTATACTATACCAACTTATGTATCAAAATGTATTGTATAAATCAATCTATATATGTACGACACTTATCTGATTTATTAGGGAAAAAATAATAAATTTCTTTATATTTCAAAGTTTCATCAAACTTAATGGATGGTTAGAAAGTTAGGAACAAAAAGGTTGCTGTGCTTCTTTTCTCTTTTATTCTAGCCACCCATCAAATTTGATAGGTGGTTAGAAATTAAGTTAGGAACACAAGGGCTGTTGTGCTCCTAATAGCACAGTAGCCTTGCTCTCTATATATATAAGTAGACAAACCACAAATAAAAAATAAAATAAATAGAAAGATTTACATGAAAATTTTTTTACAGGAAAAAAAATCACCAGTGAACGAGGATAACACTTCACTATAAAAAAAAAAAGTACAAAGTTTGTAGTGCAATACACTATATCGCGTCTAGGGCAAAAAGAATAAAGAGACTTCATAAAGGGTTCTGGATCCGATCCGTATTGAGAGGGGCAGAGCGCCCCACACCCCCCACCCGATGTCAGTGGAGGGCTATGGCGGCTTGAGCCCTTTGCTACCTACCACTGATATTTATTTTTCCTTCACAAATTCTTTTTCAAATTTGTCTATGACGCTCCACTTCCTAGGGGGTCAACTCTCCTAGGACTACTCTAGCTTTAGCAGCTTAACTCTCTTAACCTCTTGGGTCTAAGCACCGTCTAAAATGCTATTGTCGGGTCAAGAATTTTAGTCCTATTATATCTCATCTCATATATAGAACTATGTAGGTTTCACATTCTCCTTCTCTTTAAGTCTTGACGTTCTCGTCAAGCTCAAACTCATAAGTATATGATGATGTGAGACTCATCTCGCTAGCCTTAACCGACCTTGTGGGAAAACTGCGCTCTATCCACAACGGTCAACAGTATGAAGCTTCGCTCTTTCCGTTATATAACCCTAGCTCAGTCAAGATTCATCTCACACTTTCAATTGATAATTAGTTCTTATGCTAAATATGACGCCCCACTTTTCAATAGGTCATCCATCCTAGGATTGTTCTATCCCTAACATACTTAACTCTCTTAATCTTTTGGGCTTAGTCATCGCCCAAAATACTATAACTGGGTTAAAGAGTTTTGGCCACATTGTATCTCATATATAAGACTATATGGGGGCTCACATTATCGCACTGCGAAATTGTCGGCAAATTGTGGGCTCAAAATCGAAGTCAATTGTCAAATTTTGATGCACGTCTAATATAAAGTAATGCTTCCCTTGTAAGGATCTTGAGAACAGCTAATACATTGATCTAATATTGTATAAATTAATCTGCGCATAACATTTCGACAAACTAGCATTTTAGCATCTTTTTAATAGACAAAAGTGGATCCTCACAGCAGTCATCTTCCTTTTATATTGATTTTTATGTTCAAATGCTTGAAATAAGATAAAGAAATTTGAAATAACCACAGGTGGACATTGAGTGAAAAAGTGGACTACAAATTAAGCAAGGAGACAATCTCCATTAAAAAATAAACATTGTTGTTGGAGGTAGAATAAGAAAGAACAAAAATTTGACTATAAAGTAATAGAACTCGATCCCTTTTCCCCTTTTTGTCCCTTTTTATTTCTTTTTTCTTCAACATGAAGTATGAGAATATATTCGGGGAAAAAAAAAGAAAAAGAAAAAAGAAGAGCTAGTGTGGCATCTTGGTTTTCTAGAGTGAGTGCAACAAACATGGTCAAAGTCATTTTGCAAATAATTTTATAGCTAATTAATTAACATGCACATTCTATGAAAAGCTAGCTTAAATCATGCTTTTTTTAATAAGAGGATCAACATATAAAAGAATTAAGGAATTAGTTATTTTGGATCTTTTGTCACATTTAATTTACCAATGGTGACAAATAAGATGTCAATTAAAAGATCAGATGTTACTTCTATATGTTCATGGTCCTCAAATTGCAAAGCACATTTCATCATTAGTAATTAAATTTATTGAATCTAGTCATTAATTTGCTGATTAAATTTGACTAGATTTAGGTCTTGTTTGGATGCATTAACTTCTCGTTCAACATATTTCTTCAATTTACTAAAAAAATTTATAATATTTGAGAGATGAGAAGAATGATCAAATATTTAGATAGGCATGTCATATTTCGCTTTCAAGTTATCATCTTTAAATAATGCAAACCACTTCACATGTGATATGATATATATTATCGATCATATCAAATTACAGATGTCAAACTCTTGTAAGGAGCCAAAATCAAATTTTTAGGCCCTATTAATATCATTTTTTCTAGTAAATGCTAAGAGTAGAAGGTGGATTAATTGCTTATAATTAATCCCTGCATCAATGCATTTGTTGGCAACAAAAATTGAAACTTGGAATTAAGTAATTTTTTGGCTTCTTTGTTTGCTTTTTTCTTTTTTTCTTTTTTTAGTTTTCATCACTCATCTGACAAAGATGCAATGTGAGCTAGAGTTAGAGGCATAAAAGAGGCAGGGATGCCTAACAAGCCTTAGCTTGTAATCAGGAAAAAAAAAAAGAAAAATATTCTCATAGCACATAAATTATTATTGGATAAATTGTTTTCACATGCATATATAGGGTATTAATGAATTCGATCTGTTTATATTAAAATCTATTTGTTATTATTATTGTTACGACAAACGCATAACGAAAACGAAATGACAAATACGAAATAAACAAACCACAAGCTGAAATAAAAGAAAACACACAGATTTACGTGAAAAAATTTTTGCAGAAAAAAATCACGGGCGAGGGAGGAGAGAACTTCACGATCAAATTAAAAAAGGAATACAATGTTCAAATAGTACAACCAACCATGATCACACGCCTCTAGGGCAAAAATGAAAAGGAAAACTCTTAATGGGTTTTGGATCCAATCCGTACCGTGGGGGGCGGAGCCCCCCGCACCCCTTGGCGAATGTCAGTGGTGGGCTACGGGCTCGGACCTGTCGGCCCGAGCCTTCCGCTACCTACCACAGACATTCATTTTTTCTTCACAAATTTATTTTCTAATTTGATCGTATCGCGAAACTGTCGGCGAGTTGAAAATTCGAACTTGAGTCGATTATCAATTTTGAGTCACAACTAACAATTATTCCCTCTAATTTTGTCTGCATGGGGAAGTGACTTGAAAAAGAGGCATATGAGTGAGTGGGAATTGAGAATATGGGGCTACCAATCAAATCATGCAGGTTAATGGCCCAACACTGCAGGTTCCTTATTGCCATCTTATTCACTTTGTTAGGGGAATGTGTCTCCAATAATTCCCTAGTCATAAATGTCTTGCCACAGATGTTTGGAGAATTTGAAAGGTAATAAGAGAATATTCTTCTTATAATCCTTTTATTTCTCTTCCCTTTGAAACCATCTTTTCAAAGGCAACAATATTGTTGTGCTCCTAAGCAGGTACCAATATTACTGAACACTAATCAAAATTTTGGTATGTATTTAAGACTCAGCTGCTTTATCTCAATTGAATGAAACGGTAACATACTACTATTTACTCTGAAAAAAAAAAGAAAGAAAGAATTTTGGTATGTATATAATGTAAGTGATTTGTGCCAATATTGTACCTGTGAGAAAACATGGATTATTGCGACCATGATTGTTGAGGGCATAAATCACCATCAGAGACTTTCGTGGAGAAATTTTTTGAACCATAAAATGACAAATTAAAATTGCATGTGCCAAAGGATATAGTGGAAATTGAAGTAAAGTCTCTAAAGTTTTGAAGCCCACCTAAAAAGAGTTCCTATAACCTAGACCTAGTATTAATGCTCATAATAATAATAAAGAATGTAGCAATCACTAAGATATAAATTTTATAGTTAATTGTGGATAAGTGGTGGGCATCAATCAGTTTGGTTCAGATTAGAAGGCTTTGTTTTTAAACCAAATTGAACCACAGCATGAAGATGAACCAAACCAAACCCTACCAAATTTGGTTCAGTTCATTTGTTTGGTATGGATGAAAAGTTCTATCTAGCTAGCTGATATTTGCTCGCCTGAAAATTAAGTCCCCAAAAATGTTATTTTCGTAAAGTGACATCTTTTCGATTATCTTGATTTATTAAAGTGAATGTGAAAGTTGTTTTTAAAAGTAAACCAGTGAAGTGTAACGATCCGAGCCGTTAACAATAATAACTCATTAGGCAAAAACCACCGACCGGCCCAAAATGCATAGGGTGTGTGATTTCTTAATTATATTCTCAATCAAAACTCCTTTTCATCCCATGTGAAGCTATTAGAGTGTTACAGACTTCTCCTGTTTAGATCTCAACATTCTCGTTAGATTCAAATCTAATTACACATATAGATTAGAATTACCAGATAATGTGAAATTTTAGAAGTGACTCTTGCAGGTTCAAGAGGTGGCTCCCACCAAACACATGGTGTAGCACTTCGTCCTGAGTAGTAGTTAGCTCTCACACTTCTGGTTAGTACGGCTCTGATACGAAATGTAACAATCCGACCCGCTAGTAATAATAATAGATTTGGCCCAAACAACCTGTCCAAAATGCTTAAATTTAATTATTATTATTCGAGTGCGTGGCTTCTTATATTTCCAATCAAAACTTTTTCTCAATCTGATATTGAAGATGAATTTGATATTATATTTCTAAATTTTAATTACGAATCCAAATTGCAGACCTAAATTTAAATTCTCAATTATGAATTAGGAACTTAAATTCAAATTCAAATTGTGAATTTAATTGTCGATTCACATGCATGGACTCAAAACTTTCATTTTTTTTAGTTTAAGATATAATTCAAGTTTAGGTTTGATTAAATTTCTGAAATTAGAATTCAAACTAAAACGTACCAAATAGTTATATGCACGGGGGATTTAAGTATGATAAATCATATCCTTCAATTTTTTAATTTGACTGTAGTAATAGTGAGGCACTCCAGTTGTTCAACCTGCTGCATTTATTAAAAAAAAAAAATGAACTGAGTTACAGAAATGAAGCAACTAGGGCTCGAGAAGGGACGAGACCCTCAAAAAAGAAAAAGAAAAAGATGAACAGGAGGAAAATAAAATAAAATACAATAAAATAAAAAGGCAAAATAAAAAAAAAAGGAAAATATAGAAGGAAAAGTTGATACATGCGTTACGTCACAGCACCTAACAAATCTCTTTCCAAAACCCCCCAAGGACACGAATATCCCTCAAAATACTATCGGTGTCGCGTCTCCTATATACATGAAATGAAATGTCTCGTTCTGTTCCGCTCTAGCCAATTCTCCGGTTGTTTGTTCATCACTTAACGACTAATTTGTACCAAAGTATTGTAAATTCAGTTAAATTGGTTCATTCCGTTTATTTAAAGCTCCTAAAACCATACCATAGTAAAGTATGAGAAAATTTGCTTTTTTAGTTAACGGTAACTAGTTAAACATGAACCTTTTATGTGACTGTTTAGCATTTGTTTGGTTAGGATTCCACGACCTGGCCCCCCACTGCACGGCACACCGTGTTGTGGAAAAGCTCCAAAACTAGAACTATAGTGGCAGTTATTCTCAGCAAAGAAGCCAAAGAGCTCCTTGCTACTGTAATTTTAGCCTATTGAGCAGGTCAGAAGTCAAGCCAACCAAACACTTAATGGCCAACGAAAGGTTTGATGGATAGAGGGTTGACCGGATTGGATCGAGTCAACTGAAATTCAGGCCCAATTAATCGAAGAGTGACATGGACTCTGTGCCTTTAGTGTAATTAGGGCCACGTTGGGCTGGGTTGGGCTTGGTCTCGGCCTAAACAGACTCGACTTAATTAACTTTTATGTGTTTCCTATGATAGGACTAAAATATGATATGTTTTTCATATTTTTATATTCAATATTACCTCTCAAGTCCGCGCTCGAGACTTTTTGATAAGCACGAGACTAGAGATGTCAAGGGGTTGGATTCGGGGCGGATTTTTAAAAACCCGAATCCGAACCCGACTCCAAACCCGAGACCCAAACCCGAACCCGAATCCGACGGATTTTAAAAATCCATATCCAAACCCGAACCCGACCAAAAATCCGAAACCCGAACCCGAACCCGAACCCGAAAATTTGAACCCGAAACAATTATTTCTTTTTTCAATATTTCAAAATATGTTATATTAAATTTAAATTTTTAAAATACAAATTCAAATATAACATCAAATTTTTATATATATATTATATATAATACAAAATAAATTCGGGTTCGGGTTGGGTACAATCAAAATCTATATCCGAATCCATATCCGTAGGGTTTTTATTTTTTATATCCATATCCAAATCTATATCCATATCCATCGAATATATCCGTTTCATTCGGGTTCGGGTTCGGATAAAATTTCGGGTATCCATACCCATTGACATCCCTACACGAGACGTGAATTTGAATCGAATAAGAGAAAATTAAATAATACTAGGAGTTTCGCAGAACTTGAACTTAGGGCTCAGTTGAGCTGGATTGTGATTACGCTCCAAACAGATTCTGCTTAATTAACTTTTAATAAGTGTTTCCCACCGCAGGACTAAAATATAATGTATATTTTATATTTAGGGTTTTTGCTTATATACTCCTGGCTGCTATTCAAAATTTTTAAATTTACCCTTCTAAACCGCAAATCCTATTAGTAAACCATAGGATTTTAGAAATATTTGAAAAAAAAATTGAAAATCAATGAGGTCATTTTGCTCAACCAAAAATATATTAGGTATTTTTAAAGTTTTAAAAAAATATATTAGATATATCCTTTTATATTTTTATATTCAGTACTCTCTTTCAGGTCTAAGCTCCAGACTTTTTAATAGGTGGAACTCAACTCGGGACTAAGTTAACAGATTATTTAACTAACTTTTGTGTTTCTTATGATAGGACTGAAATATGATGTGTTTTTTCTATAATAGGATTGAAATATTATGTGTTTTTTATATTCAACACTCTCCGACATGTTTGAACTCGAAGCTCGAAGCTTTTTAATAGAAATAAGAGGCAAACTTGAATTAAATATGAATAAATTAAATAACGTTAGGAGTTAGATATGACTCAAACTCAGAATCTTCTGCTCTTAATCCTCAAATACTATATTATATTATCTGAAGCAACCCTTATTCCCTAATAAGCTTAAGCTTTTAGATAATAATATTTGTATATTTTTATATGCAGTTATGAAGACGGAGATAATTTTTTTTATAAGTAAAATTTAGGAGTTTGATTTTAATTTCTTAAAAGATCTTAAGAGGTATGGTTAGATAGAACAGTATACTAAATACTTCACTTACAAAATGATTTATTTTATTCAGCAAAAAAAGTTGGGATAATTACCTATATACCATCCAAAACTTCTAAAATTTCTGATGTACTCCTACCTTTTTTGTTTCAAATGTACTTCTCATATATTTTTCCGTTATTCAAAAATTATTCCGTTTTAAGTACCCTTAGCTACCATTTGGTTCGGGGATAAGGGTGGAATAACTCCTTATCCCTCCTTTTATATCAAAACGCTATTTTTCATACTCTAGAATAGTAGTTCCTGGTATAAATATGGAATTATTGTTCCACCCTTATCCTTAGAATAATGAAAAACAAGATTAATTAAACTCTAATTGATAATTTTAAATCATTAATTAATCTAATTAATATATTTAAATTATTAATTAATTTAATTAATATTAAATTAATTATCTCTGGATAACTCGCTGTGGGTGGGAACAGCGGTTTCCACCCCTTTTTCTATTTTTAAAATTTAAAAATTTAAAAATTTAAAATAAAATTTAAATTTTAAGTTTCAAATTCAAAAATTTAAAGTTCTAAATTTTAAATTTAAGATTAAATATAAATTTAAAAATATCAAATAAGAAAAAATAGTGACAATAGTTGATAACGATAGAAGAACATATTTGAAAGGACAAAGTAGTAATATCTTAGCGATTACGGTTATTCCTAACAGTTCATTAACAAAATTCAAACTTAGAAAGTTCGAAAAATATCTTTAATATTAGCCTTCTAAAATAGGTAAATAAAAAGAACAGAAACCTTGCAAGAGGTATATAAGCAATTATCCCAAAATAATTTATAGGCCAAACGTATACTACAAATATTAATTTTAAATAGATGAAAGTAATGTATTGGATAAGTTTTTCACGCATCCTGATTAATGTGACATGAAACCTAAGGTAGTTGCACCAACAAGCATCAAACAGCTTTTTTTTTTTTTTTTTTTTTTTTTTGTTCTAAAGCTAAAAATTTTGCAGGTACAACAGAAAACATTAGCTTAAAAGCTACCCAAGAGAATCACTTTCTCACATTTGTGGAGACCAAAAAAAAAAAGAAATTCTATTCATTTCTCCATCAACAAGCAAAAACTTCTGCATGCAGTCCTGCATGTATATGAGCTTGCTAATTGACAGTCCACCAAACATGCAAAAGAGACTACATTGCTGCTGAAAAAAGTGTGGTAAAAAATAATAGGTTAATTGCATACAACTCTGTTCGTAAACATATTAAATAACAGATATATTTTTATAAAGTTTAATTTTTTTATTTTTATTTTTATTCTTGTAAAAGTTCTGACGTTTTCAAATATATTCCTACTGTTAGGATTCTGTAGAAAAATATAGTTAACTATAAGTGAAATATTTAATCCTGGTTAGTGAATGAGTTAAATTGATATTTTTATCCCTCTTATATTATTGGATAAATTTTTTGGAGAGGATATTTCTGTATAATTCTAATAGTTGGAACTTTTGGAGGGATATATATTCGTAATGGCAAAAATGTTATTTCACTTTTTTGCTGTTGAAAAATAAACCGTGCTCTAATGATAACAAACCAGATGGACAATATAAATATCATTAGACTTTTGTAGGATAAAAATGAAAAGTTAAATTTTGTAGGAATATATTTACTATTTAATATGTTTATAGGGATCTGTATACAATTAACCCAAAAATAATATTGTACTGTGAAAAAAAAGTTATAGAGTGTTTGGCTAATTCTGTTATAGAGTGTTATTTCTCGTAGAAAGCTGTGTGGCAAAATTTTTATTGAAGTATTATTAATTGTTGTAAATTATATGAAAAAATAATATTTGAATAGGCATCTCCTTAACTTTTAATTTTTTAGAATTAAATGATTTTATTCAAATTAAATGGAGATTTTCTCAAATTGATTGATTATTTTTAAGTTATAACAGCAATAATTTTTAACCTAACTAAGCATAAAACTCAAATATTAAAAAATTAACAATTGAGGGGTCTCAATCAAAAAAAAAAAAAATTTGAGGGTCGATTTGAGAATGGCTAGTAGTTGAGGGGGTCTCCATACATTTTTACCTAAAAAAATGTTATTGAATGTAATAATTTTATTTGTTACTGATCTTAATTGATCTATTTTTATTGACTAAAAAATAAATACAATATTTAAGATAGGTAAATTTTTTAATATATTTAATAAAGTTTTTAATTTATTTAACTAAATTTTTTTTTTTCAATTTTAGACATTTAAAGTACACAGAGGATGAGAAAAAATATTTGTAGTTTGGATATAACAGAATATTATAATTTATGCGAAAATAAACTTATCATTTTAGAAAAAAATAACTTAAAGAAAGACTAATGTTTTGCATCAAACAACTCTAAATCTCTATTTGTAGAGTTTTTGGGTTAGGAGTCAAGCCTAACACACATGTGTACCAAGAAAGTATCATCAGAAAATATCTATTAAACATAATGAATTCACAATGCTTCTTGCCACGTGGCAAGAAACCCTTCATTCTTAGGTTAATAGATAGATAATCTATATCTATACCTATTTTATTAATCTCCAATAACGTATTAATTCTCTCTCCTTTAATTCTCACCGTATTAGGCATCTCTTCATCTCTCCCACCCTTCCCCTCCCCTCTCCTCTCCGGTATATCTATTAACATTTCATGAATTAATGATAATCTACATTAACGTTTCATGGTAATTATAATCATAATTGATTACTCTACCAATACGTTTTTATCTTTTCATAGTCACCATTTTATTCTTTTATTATTTTGCTAATTTTTTTTCATGGACAAGACGCCATCGTGAGGAGAAGCATTGGAAAGTAATTCACATAAAAGTTTGTAATTCATTGAATGACTAAGATCAAACTTTCAGATGAATCAATTACTTCTTGTGAAAGAAAAAAAGTCATTTTTATAAATTCATTCTTTTTTATATATGTACATTTTGGTTTTTCTATTTTGGGTGTTAATTTGATGGGGTTTATGTGATTTGTAGGCCTGAGCTGAGAAACTTGGATCATTTCCTTCTCCTGGATAAGTTTGAAGATATATATATTTTTTTTGAGAGATAGGTAGCACGCTACCCGCTTCGTTTATTTCATTTGGAAAATAAACACAGCTGGAAATATGAATCAACTAGGATTCGAACTTGGGTCTCGAGTACCAACCACCAAACCCTTTGCCACTTGCTCTAGGGACGGTGGGAATAAGTTTGAAGATATTAGTTTCTAGAAAGATGTGAAAATCTATTTTTTTCTGATTTGGATAAAAAACTTAGAATTTTTATCATTAAATTTTTCCAAATTTTGCTTGATTTTTCTCAACTGTTCCTTTTCTTTTAAGTTGGGGCTTTTTTTCGCTTGAATTATAATTTGTTTTGTTGCAGTTTCTCCTCCCGCTGGGTTTCCTAATCACTCTCATAGAGGTTGGTTTTGAAAAATCACAACTTATTATCCATGGTCTTATGTTATAGGGTATTTGCTTCTGCTCAGGTGTTGTTGTATTTAATTATGTTTTTTTTTTTAGACTGTTACATACATGTTAGAGGTAACTCAAGTTATACATCTTTGTTATAATTCAAATTGGTTTGTAGTAGATACTCATGAGGTGTTCACTGAATTGCTTCTGTAGGGTTTCAAGGCTCATTCACTCATTAAGATTTCGCTAGGCATAAGGACACAATTGGGCCCGGAGATGTGCAGGTTTGGCATTGTTTTGTTTTTTTTTTTAATATTAAAAAAGGATTGGTAAAAATATTTACTGAGAGATCCTGTATAGGCCATTTGAAATAGGCCCTCAACTTTATTTAATTTTCAATTAACACTCGCTTGAACTTGTAACAATTTTTTTTATTTGAGTTGTTATGTGTAATCAAATTGTAAATTTTGTATTTGTCATTTCTTATAATCTTATTATTTTTTTCACTAAACTATTGAGTTTGATTATATAGATTGTTGAGTTAATAAGTATGAAAATGTCATCTTTAATAGTTTTTTATTTAATGGTTACAATTTTAATTTAATAGTTTTTATTTAATAAAGAGAATGAAAATTTTGTTTGTAAAAAAAATTTTATTTAATATTAGTTTCAATTTAAACTAATATTAATTAGTTTATAGAAATAATGATTGTTTTGATAGTGTCTACGCGCTGCATCGCGCGAGTAACTACACTGGTTTTATTTATTTTTGTAAACATAAAAAGCTCCATAAATTATAAGGATAATTGTCTATATACCTTTGAAAACTTTAGAAATATCTAATTTATTCTCTTTTTTTTTTTCAATATATCTCTTATATGTTCCTTCATTATTTAAAAATACTCTCACAGTTATTGTGGTGTCCCTGGTGTTTAGCAGGAGAGGCTTTCGACAGCTCTGGAGAGTGTCGGGACAAGTTCGAATCGCTTTGGCGCAAAATAGACGCAAAACGGACTTAGCCGGGATGCGAGAACAGGACTTGGCATTGGAATCTGTAAATAGCAGATTTTCTGCTTGTTGTACCAGTACAACCATCAAGGCGTACTGGTACACTTTTTGTACCGGTACACTTTCTGTACCGGTACGCTTTCTGTACCGGTACACCTTCTGTATCAGTACGCCTTCTGTACCGGTACGCCTTCTGTACCGGTACGCCTTGATGGGTGTACCGGTACACTTAGACAGATTTTGCGCAGCTGCTCTCGGGTTGCCATATGTAGCGGTACATTTGCCCGTGTACCGGTACACCTGAGTAGGTAAGGGGCTTTTTCGTAATTTCGTGCCTCGTACGTGTCACCACTCCACCCTTTCGCTATTTACATGTGTAGAAAGGCTGAGAGAGAGTATTCTACCTGCTTCTTCTCCCATCTCTCTTTAGCATCGGTCGAGCAAGGAAGAGCTCGGGTAGAGTTCGAGTTTCGCCGACGTCGCGCCGCGGTGCCGTTCAAGCGTGTCTTCATCGTCGTAGCATCGCGAGGAGGCCGGGCGATGATGCGATTCCGCCGTTCTCGACGTCGCGCCGGATTGGGATTAGCTATCGAGGTGGGTTAATCGTCGGTTTGTCTTCTAAGTGTATAGTTGGTCGACATGTGTTGTTGTGTTGATAGATTTTGCTCAATTCATGAATTTTGGCATATTCCATGTAAAATCTGAATTGGAGCTTCCTCGTTGCATGTATCTACTAGCACATGTTGGACTGGAATTTGACTTAAGAGAAAACAACGATTATAACCTGTCATATGCTTAAACTACCTGATTTACCTCTAGGAGCTGTTGTTATTTTGTATCGCTGCAGTATCAGTGTGGTGGATACCCCAGATAGTTTAGATTTCACTTACGCTCGTGTTGGGATGCCGAATGTATTTTTACAGTAGTGTTCAGACTGTTCCAGACTGTTGGGGGCCGTCGGGGTTGACGGTGGACCTCTATCGCCGTTTTGGCCTCAGATTGTGCCGAGGGCACGTGACCTGTTGGTTGTTAGACCAGTTGAACCCGGTTACTTGACTTTGGCTTGTGAGAGCCTGATTGAGCTCGACAAAGATACGCTGCATACTCGGTTGGATAGCTCCCACGAGTGCCACTCCGGAAACGGGCGTTGTGCTTTCGCGTTGATGTCGTTCGTGCATGTTGGACTTGCTCTCCATGGACCGCTTAGTGTGGAGGTAGCTGTATAGTCGCAACCGGGCGGGACGGGTGTGTTCACAGTCCCAGGGACGGGTATGCTTACAGTCCCAGTTGGATTGGGTCAGAATTGACATTTCCTACAGTTGGTTAGTATAGAGCATGATAGTGTAGTGATTTGTAGCTGTAGATTTTTTTCCAGCATTCTTCTATTATCTTTGCTCCCTTTTGTAGACTTAGTCGGTGGACCGATGATGTTGAGGGTGGCACCCACTGAGGATTACTTATTTTTACAGTAGTTCTCAAGCCCAGTTGTTACCCTTCTTTTGCAGAGCCTTCGGTGCCGGCTGCTGCCCCCTCTGAGATTGATCGTGGCAAGGACGTCGCGAGTTAGAGCCCTACCAGACGAGCTAGAGCTAGTGGAGTACCAGCTACAGGTAATTGTAATTTTTGAGTTCTTATACATACTGTCATTACTGTTTCTCGTGAGGCGAGCTTTTGTATACAGATGTTGTATATATAGTGAACTTTTATTTGCTACAAGTTTATGTTTTGTTCCTTACAGCTCTATACTACTGGTTGTAGTATTGTATTTTTATAGGTACAGCTATCGCTTCGTATATAGAGAAAATTTCTTTGTATATGGCGGATTTGTCAGCGTGCCCGGGGAACGTGATATCCGGGACGTGATAGTTATCACCCGTTAAATTATCTCGGGTTAAACGCGAGTTAAATATCTACCGGAATTTAAAAAATCAAAATACCTATTTTGCCCTTAATTTAAGGATAAATAAGAAAAGTTGGTAATGAAATAAGGGTATATTTAAAAAAATCAAACATCAAAAAACTTTTTTTGCCTCCAAATTAAGGGCAAATAAGAAAAATTGGTAATGCTAGAAGGAGATATTTGAAAGGGCAAAATAGTAATTTTATAAAGATAACAGTTATTGCTAACAGCTAACTAACAAAATTTAACTCTATGGATATATTTGAAATAACTTAGAATGTAAAAATGGTATTTTTAATATTAGCCTTCTAAAACAGAAAAATCAGAAAGTCGAATACTTTCTAGACTATATAAGCAATTCTCCTATATTATAATGAATAGCCCCTTTAGCTATAGGCCGTTTTGAAATAGCCTCCTCTTTTTTTTTAAAAAAAAAAGAAAATGCTATCTCTGTATTTTCTTTTAGCGTAAATTTTACACCATACTAATTCTGTTGGTGGGTCTTTCTATTAGTCACATCAATATGGTTAGTAAAGAAACCCCACCCATGGAACAGGTGGAGTGTAAAATTTACATCTAATTTACATCTAATTTTGGATGCATGGATAGCATCACTTTTCTTTTATTAAATTACTAGTGAAGTTACCTGCGCATTGCGGCGGGCTAATGCTATAGAAGATAGAAGATTCACAAAGTAAAAATTTTAAATTTTTTGAATTACCATAAGACATTAATAAATAAAGATAATATATATTAACATATATACAAATAAAAGAGATGAAATAGATATACGTACAAATGTAACAAAGTTTATAATTTCAGTAAATAAATTATAAAAAATAATAATGAAATAAGCAGCAATAGAATTATTACTCCATACGCATCTTGATCGCACTACCGACATCGGAGAGATGAATCCCCATCTCCACATTACCTTTGCCGCCATTATCAACGTCGAGCTCCTTTTTCGTCACAGCCACGTTGATTCCCTACAGATCTCTCCAAACCTACCACTTCTTTCGTCTCATTGACTCCAAATCTATCTTCGCTTTCCCCCGCGATGCTGCGCTACAATCCACGAAACCCTAATTTCAGTACACATACAATTTTAAAAACAAAAAGATAACAAAATTTAAAAAATTACAAAATATGAACTATTCTTATGCGCCAAAAAAATAAAAAAAAAAGAGTACGAAGAAATCTTATTTTACTTATTTTTTCTTATGAAAGCAATTTGTATATATGAAATTGGACCATAAAAAAAAAACACCTCTTACTTTTGTAACAGGGGACTATTTGCGTGTGGGAAAGCCCACAAAGCGAGGGCAAAGCGAGAGCTTTGGTGACATTCACGGGTACGCCTAGCTTCGCCCCTTCTCGTATGGCCTTGCAGAGGCACGTGACGCTTCGGCTTAGCACGTGACCGAGTCTGGAGCAGCAACCCCGATTCGGCCCCGTTCGCCCCGTCCTCCACAAACTCCAAGCATTCGCTGAACCCAAACAACGCGCCCGAATAATCATGGCTCGACCCGAATGGCGTTGATGGGTTCGTACTCGCGTTCGAGAATAATAATAAGAATAATAGAAAGAAGAGTTAGTTTGTAACATAGGACATTGTTGGAGTGTGGTATTTGGTTTTGAAGAATGAGGAGATGATGATGATGGGGTTTTAGTGGTGCTAATTGTGTGGATCATTATAATTATTAAAGTTAATGATGCATTAGTAACTCCTTGGTGGGGAGATGAAGAGTATGGGTTTAAGATTGTAATTATTAAAGTTAATTATGCGTTAGTAACTCCTTGGTGGGGAGATGAAGAGTGTGGGTTTAAGATTGTTCATTAATTGATTGGAAGATCAAAGGTTTTATGCGGCTGCAACAATTGTGGTTAGAGAAGAGAGGAGAAGGTAAGGATAAAGAAGGGACCGCCACGTGGCAAGACTTTAGGGGAAATAATGTATAGGTATAGATTATTGAGACCTCTTCAACTTGTAAGTTTTTATATTACAGTTTCTGAACTTAGTTAATTAAGTTGAGCATGTAATGAAATTTAATGACACCATTTGTTATTAATCTTTAATATGTTTGACTTTATTTTTTCAAAAATAAATATAGTCATTAAATTTGGTGAAATTGATAATAAATTTGATAAAATATTTTAAATTTTGTGACTAAAATTATTCAATTCCAAATAGCATGAGAAGTTTAGATGGTCCCAATTACTTTCGCTCCTCTTTCAAAGATGCTTTGTGCATTTAATAATGAGAAATGCTTTTAAGTTCCTCAAATATATTGACAAAAATTAGTAGAAATATATAAAATTTACCAGAAATATAGACCTTTTTGATTCAACTATCTAAGTTTTTAAAATTTTAAATTTAGTTCCCAAAATCTTTTAATTTATTTAATTTGAGTGATATAATTGTTTACATTAAAAAATTTATAGTTACATAAATTATATAAAATTTGTTACTAAGTTAGTTAAGATAAACGACGTATTCACAAATTTATAGATAGTTGAAACCAAATAGGTGGTAGTTAAGATAAATTTTATATATTTTTATCATAAAAATTTCTAAAATATTTGAATAATTTGTAACAACTATTTAAAATCTTTCATATTATTTATGTGGGCATATTATTAATACATAACATAGGGCTAAAGATGACATGTTATTCATCTCATCTTTATTAAGATAACCCCAATTTTACAGAAAATAATTTGTAAAGAAAAAAAAAAGATTACAACGTAATTAATAGGAATAGTTAAAATTTAAAAATAAAGATTAAATGAACAGCATATTAATATTTTAGAGTTTTATTTTTCGAACGTAAATTTGAATAGAATTTATCATCGTAACAAAAGTTTAAAGTATTAACTTACTAAATACCTATTTTCTTTATTATTTTATTAAATATTTTTTAAAATTTTGGAGTATAAAAATGAGTATAAAGGACACTTAGAATACGCATATAATAATTGTTTTATTTCATGGGAAATGTACCATTTTTTATAAAGCTAAAGGGAACATTTGCATAGACACACATTAAAGGCTATAATAATTGGGGTAAAATGTATGGCACCCCCTCAACTATAGATTATTATGAAGTACATCACTCCACTATATTTTTGTATGATGGAGACATTCTTAAATTTAAAATTTTTGAAATCAAATAATTTTATTAAAATATAGGATAGTTCTCATATGAGTTAGGGTATTCTCATTTTATTGTTCTATGGTTTAAAAAATTTAGCTTAGATATCTTTATTTTATTGTGAAAACTTACTATTAAATTAAATGGTAAATAATATATTTTACAATCTATATAGTGGCGAAGTATAAATTCTAATAGAGTAAAATTTTATGAAAAGAAATATATGATGTACATCTATTCATCTTAGAATGAAAATTTTTTACTAATCATATCGATATAACTAATAAAGATTATTCCACCATAGATAGATAGAGTGTACATTATTCATTTCTTTTGAGCTGTATAAATAGCTTTTATCAAATACTGCATTTTAATACCTTACAATTTATAAAATTTACCACTCTATTATCATGTGGTTTGTAAATTATAATATTTTAATCTCTCACTTAATTACAGATTTTTTTAGTGATATAAAGAGAAAACTAGGAGTAAAAATTAAAAGTGAAACTTAATGAGAATGTGTAAAACAACCTCTTTTGGCATTATTGGCATTTTTTTTAAAAAAAATTATTATTTCACGTAAAGATAATTAAAAAAGTAAAAAAATGCAACATTTCTTCCTGCACTATTATACATAAATTTATAAAAAAAATCGACGATAATAACTCCGATGTTATCCATAATTACTTTAGATGTAAAAAAATCTCAAGCAATCTATCTCAACCTCCCATATTATTTCACATAAAAAGTTAATCAAACAATAAAAAAACAACAACACAACCAAACTATCTAAAAATTTTCTCTTCAAAAAAAATAATAATAATAAAGTTGTGGCGGCTATCTCAAAATAAGCTATAGTTGAGGGGGTCTTTATACTATTTGCAACTATTAGTAAAGAGCAAATCTGTTGAATTGATCAATAGATTCTCCCCCCTTGAGCATTGTGAAGCCCTTTTTTTTTTTGGTTCCATTTCCATTCCCATTTCCTTCTCACAAATAGCTTTTAGGTGAGAGAGGTGGTCTCCACGCGCAAACACCTCACGCCCAAGAAGAAGAAGAAGAGAGAGAGAGAGAGAGAGAGAGAGAGAGAGGGAGGGTTGAGTGCAAAAATACAAGGAGCCCCAAAGATTCGATCTTCATAGCTTTGGTCCCCCTCGCGCCCCGTCTCCTTCGTTCGGTCCCGATCTTTGGATGGTTTTATTTGATGGGTGGTTGGTATCTTGGCGTTCTCTCCCTCTCCCGTTTCTGGGTTGTCGGTCACCATTTGTAAGTTTGGGGCATTTTGGTGTTCTTGAGGCTTACTTCGTCGAAATAGGGATCTAGGGAGAGTTTTTGGATGTTGGGTTCCTTCAAGCAGGGGTTTTTATAGCCAAAGTTGCTATTTTTACGGAGGAGTTTGGTGTTGCCTCCCTTTCCTGTTTGTAAATTTGGGGCGTTTTGGTGTTCTTGAGGCTTCCTCGTTGAAATGGGGATCTAGGGAGAGTTCTTGGGTGTTGGTGTTTCTCCGAGGAGGGATTTTTATTGCCAAAGTTGCAATTTTTATGAAGAAATTTGTTCAGTTTGGTTATCTCCAGCTATGTTCCTGATTAAGCACTTGCGTGGTTGTTAGTGCTTTTTCCCTTTTTCTCGTGATTGCAAACTGTTTGTTTCTTTTCCCCAACTAATTTGCTTTACCGTTCTTGTTGGGTTGGGGCAATTAATGTTCTGTGGTTGATTAAGTAGGCATTTCTATTGTTGGGTTTCTTTCCAAAGAGTTATATTTTAAAAGGAAAAAATGGCTGATAGAAGCACTCAGCATTCGGGTTTCCGATGCCGGAAAACCCTCTCGTGTTGGTTCGCCCTCGCGGTCCTCCTCGTCGTGTCGTCGTTTATGATCTGCTTGAATTCCACGGGCCGGCCGCATTTCGTCGACCGCAATCTCTTGCCCGCCGACAAGGTCTTCTCGGTGATCGAGAAAGCAAACAACCCGCCCCGCCTCCCGATCGAAGAGCGGGCAGTGAATGTGGAGCAACCTCTCTTTGATGAGATTGAAATTAGACAGGAAGAAAAGGCTCGCGATAAGTGTGATCCAAGCAATGCGGTTCTCAAAGTTTATATGTATGATATGCCCCCCGAATTCCACTTCGGCCTTCTAGATTGGAAGCCCGACGGCAAGAGCGTGTGGCCGGATATCCGTGCTAATATTCCGAGTTATCCCGGCGGGTTGAATCTCCAGCACAGCATAGAGTATTGGCTAACACTGGATCTCTTATCGTCGAATTTTCCGGACCGAGTTGGCCCATGTAATGCTATTAGAGTTTATGACTCTCGTGAGGCCGATATTATATTCGTGCCGTTCTTTTCGTCACTGAGCTATAATAGGTACTCGAGAGTTATCCCACCGGAAACCATTTTCAGGGATAAGCTGCTGCAGCAGAAGCTGGTGAGGTATTTAGCTTCTCAAAAAGAGTGGAAGAGATCTGGGGGAAAGGATCATGTAATAGTAGCACACCATCCGAATAGCATGTTGGATGCGAGGTCGGCGCTGTTTCCGTGTGTGTTTATATTATCGGATTTCGGACGGTATAACCCGAAATTGGCTAACTTGGAGAAGGACCTTATTGCTCCCTACAAACATTTGGCCAAAACCTTTGTGAATGATTCAGCTGGGTTCGATGATCGGCCGACTTTGCTATATTTTCGAGGAGCCATCTATAGAAAAGAGGTAAGAGTTGGTTCAATTATTCGAGTTTGACATTTTTTCCTCCTTACCAATGTTTTCCCTTCGTGAATGGTATGGTAACTGGTAAGTAATGCTCTACTATAATTTTAACCGGTAGCTTAACACACGATGTAAATACGTCTTATGAATTACCATGACCGTGAATGAAAAAAAAAAAAAAAAAATGGAACTAGCGGCAGAAGTGTAAGTGTTTATGCTACAATAATATCCATGTCAGGCACATTAAATTTGTTACATCTGACTCATTCTGCCATTTAGGTTAGGATACCAGTCTTTGTCTGAGAATCGCTGACCTCCTAACTTTGTTGACTCTTTTCTTTATTTGAAAAAAAATTGTAGTTATTCATTACTTTAGTGTCTTTTGGTGGAGTAGATTAATGGAGAAATAGCTATAGTGGTGATTGACCCAAAATCTGTCTGCTGGCTCTGTCAATGAGTAGTTGCATGTCCTATTTGTCTTTGACAGTTTTCTCACGCCCGCTTAAGTTTTGCAAGGAGATGGTTGGTATATCTATTTCTTGGCATGCTAATGGTGACTTTTCTCCCTTTTTTTCAACGACCTTAGACATTTTAAGAAAAGTATATGAAGTGATTGGCAGATAAGAGTATATTATGCAAGTTTCCTATCTTATGTTTGTAGAACTTTTAGAAGCGATTAGAGTATTCTTTTCATTATCAGAGGGCCAAGACGAAGCAGTAGGTTCAAGTGATAATGGAACTTAGAAACTGCACAGGAAAGAGATATTTGAAATTCTATGCAGTGGTTACCTACCAAAAATGGTTCGCCATCATAGCGATCATCTTTTCTATGTTTCCTGAATAAAATCATGTTCCGACATAACAAAGTACGCAAAAATAATAATATCTGTTTGGGCATGAGAAAGAGGGATTACTCTTTCATCTGCTTGGAAATGATATCTGGGCGTGATATAGATGGACTAGGCAATTGCATCTGTTCTGACACTTCTGTCTTATGACTTCGTATCATATTACATCCAGTTTAAAATCTTACAGTTCTTTTTGCCAGTTCATTTCTTGTATCCCTGCATTTTGTTGTGTTGATCTTATTGTAATGTTCCCTTAAAGAGTTTCCTTTCAAAGTTGTACCTTAAAGAGTCGTGTTTACATTAGATATTAAGAATAAGTTGATATTGGCATCTCTTGGGTCACCTCATCCCTTTTTGACAAGGGCTTAGGCAGATGTCCAGATTGTCTATCTGTATGATACAACATTCACTTTTAAGAAAATTCAAGGCAAATCCTAGAAACAAATAAGAGCTCACGAAATGTGGGTGGAATTAAACATTCTGAAGCTAGAAATGAGGAAATCATAGGACTGGTCAAATAATATCCTTATATGTTCATTTCTTTTATCTTTGTCTCTTGCATATAAGGTTGCAGCTTGGCAATCCTAACAGCGGGAATGAGCCATCTCTGCAATCATAAGTAAGAATTAAATCAGCAGGATTTTTTCATCTGTTAAATTAAATTTTCCTTTTTGTCAACCAGTATTATACACAAGAATGGCTCTTTGATCTTATAAATGGCTCGTATGCCTTTTGATAGTATCCTGCAGAGTCCAGATGCGTCTCTACTTGTTCGTAACCTTTCAAATCACTGGAAGTCTAGGTGGTCTAGTTCAATGCATCGTACTATGGAAATGCGGCATCCGTTTGAAAAGTTGGAACATATCAGCGTTTTTGACATTCACACACTTGTTAAGAAACATGAATTCCATGAAGGTTCTCGGCTAGCCAAAACCGAGTTTGAAGACAAAGATGTTTCTCTTCTCTGAGTCATTTGTGATAAATCTTGAGAGACTTCGACTGTAGAGACTAGGAATGAGTTCCATAATTTTCCAGCTAAGCATTCAATAAGCTAATCCTTGGGATTTGGTATAGTTTCATAAAGTTTCTATGGTTTTCATTTATCATTGTTATCAATCTTTAGAAGTATTGTACATGCAGGCATAAATGCTTGCTCTTGTAAATTCTTGATGAGTGTTCTTTCAGCTGACAATCTCTATATATGCAAGAAGCAACAAAGAATCATGTGTAGTCTTGCACACTTCAATTTTCTCGATTCAGATCAAGTTTCCAATAATTCATATGCATATGTGAGGAGTTATTTATGGTAATAGTAACTATAACATTCTTTTTCTCTCGTTTTTACAGGGAGGAAACATCCGCCAGGAGCTCTTCTACCTCCTCCGAAATGAGAAGGACATCTACTTCTCCTTCGGTAGTATCCAAGGAAACGGGATCAGCACAGCGAGCCAGGGCATGCAATCGTCTAAATTCTGCCTCAACATCGCTGGCGACACTCCGTCCTCCAATCGGCTGTTTGACGCCATCGCGAGCCACTGCGTTCCCATCATCATCAGCGACGAGATCGAGCTGCCGTTTGAGGACGTCCTCGACTACTCCGAGTTCTGCGTTTTCGTCCGCTCGTCCGATGCCATAAAAGAGGGCTTCTTGATGAAGCTAATCAGAGGAATCGGGCGGGAGGAGTGGACGCGGATGTGGGAGCGGCTCAAGGAGGTCGATCGGTACATCGAGTACCAGTACCCGTCGCGGGAGGACGACGCGGTCCAGATGATCTGGCAGGCGTTGGCGCGGAAGGTGCCGGTGATACGACAGAAGGTGCATAGATCAAGGCGGTTTTTGCGGTTCCCGACTGGGAAGTAGAATTCAATATGAAAGGAATTTGCACGATCTCAAATTTACAATTCTTGTTGTTTGTCCTACCGTCGACCATTATTTCAAGTTTTTTCAGTTAGATTCATTTTTTTCTCTAGTGGGAAGTTGAATAAGTCGATTGAAGACCGATTCTTTCGCAGGTTGATTGTGTAAAGTTGCAGGTAGTGTAGGTTTAGGAAGTTTTTTGTGCTTTGTATACTCTCACAGCAGAAGTATGAGAGTATCTGTTGTAGATTTATTTTTACTCCGTAAAGCGGCGCAATGTAGGTATCTATTATTATTATTGTTGTTATTCTAATCGACTTCGTCGAACTATTCTCCAAGCAAGATAAACTGGCATTATATGGTTCTTGTTGGATTTATGCTCACTTTTTGTGTATGTCTTGGTGATTTTGCGCTTCGGTGCCCTTCGATGAATCACCTTTTAACTTGGTTGGAGACTGTTAATTGATCTGAGCTGAATAAGAGAGTTAGAATTTGCCATATTGGAATCAATGGCCAAGTTAAATCAGTGAATAGTTTTGTTATGCAGTTTGAATTTTTTCTTTCTCTTTCCTTTCCTCCTATTCCCTGCATAAAAAATTGGTATCTTCATGCAACTACAGAGGATTGGTTGTAGCTCATAAACATTTCTTAAAAAGAATTTCCCAAACAAGTTGATCCTCTGGCTCCATCAGGAGGCTTCAAAATAAATATGCAAAGTTTGGGAGCCTCTAAAGCATCAAAACAAGAATGTTTAACCACCGCATTCGCAAACTAAGACTCATTAAGGCACTGCTATTGATCTGAATTGTGTAAACATTCCTTTTTCAATGTCACAAACACTCTGAGAATGACCAAAATCAGATATTTTACAAACTGATGAAGTCAAACTAAAAGTAATCCAAAGCCCATTTATTTCAATATAGCAGCAGGTTAAGACATCAGAGAAACTTTTTTTTTTAAAAGATGTAAACAACTGCTTCACATTGATACACAAAACTCTTGTAATCAGAAGCAAACCATATCCAACAATTGATTCCATACAAATATGACACATTAAGGTCTTGGAGTGATCATTCTGCTCTGTTCCAGTTCTAAATTTTGTCGGCGTCGTTCGTCTTTTTCTATCGTCGTCAGCTGAACTATAACTGCCCAGTAACGTGATACGAGTACAATGCTGCTGCTACTTTCGCGGCGAATATCCAACATCTTATCTAACTCTTCTTTCACTTGCAGGCGCGGAGGAGATGCAACATACGTCTGAAATTGAAAGAAATAGCATAAATAATACAATCACCAATATACAGTGGATATTAGTAACCAATCTATTTTTCATATAGTTCTGACAAAAAAAGGGCATTTTTTTTTTCATATGATGAAAAGTTTGATCTGCATTCGAATTACACCAAATAAGTATACGAAAGAACTGATTAAGGGAAAAGAAGAAGAAAAGAAAAAAAGGGAAAAAGAAATACAAAAATTTGAAAAAAATGCAAGCAGTTAATCGAATATAAGCTCAAGATGCCAATACTTTGAACAAACAAAAATTAGGGGATAAAAAATTGTTGTAAATTTTAAAAAAAAGAAAATAATAAATGATAAAAGCAAACAATTCTCGGAGACAAAAAAAAAAGAAAATTAAAAAAATCTTTCTTTAAATAACAACTACCAGCGAAAATAACCAAAAACGAAACCGATCTAAAAAATTTTTAAAAAAATCGGAAAAAACAGAGAAAATGGAGAGGGGTTTTGGGGGGGAGCCCGCGCGGCCGTCATCGCACACCCTAGGGTTTCTTCGTGCTCCGACCGCGAGCACTCGTCATCGCGGGGGCGACGCGGCGTCGCTTGCGCGCGCGCTCTCGCCGCTCCCCGCGCCGAGACGCCGCAAACGGGCGCCCGCGGGACCGCTCGCCGCGGGGGCAACGAGCTCGGCGGGGAGAAGGGAGCGTCGGAGAGCGCGAGCACGGCGGGCGCCGCCGCCGCCGCAGCGTCCCGCTCGGATAAGATCAAGTAGTGTTCATGGAGAAAACCCTAGCTAGGGTTTCACGGGCCATTTTATAGGTAGGGGAAAGGGTCGGTGTGGTGCACTCTCAGGTACTGTTTAGTTTACAAATGAGCCGTACTCACTTACATTTCAAAAAAAAAAAAAAAAAAGAGACTCCAAAATAAATTTATTTATTAAAATTTCTATTAAATTATTGTTAACTATTTTTTTAAAACTAATTTTAGGTTTTTTTTTTCCTTATTAGATAAGTCAAATTGATGCTTTATTACTTTCAATGAAGGTGATATATTCTATCTAAATTTATAAATTTATCAACTTTGAGGAAGAAATTGTTCAAAAATAATTTTAATTATGTCTCTATATAAGAAAAAAAAATAATCTAAATTATAAGTTGTTGAGCCAGTTAGGCGCGAACAGCTGGCACACCGGGTCCATATCCGTAAGACGGCTAAAGCGGTACACCGGACGCATACAAGCCGCACTGGACCGAGGAGTTATAACAACCGCAAGCAGTTACGAGCGGTTCCGATCGGCCGAAGGTGGTCCTACGAATCAGGAGATAGTGGTTGATCGTGTAAGAGCAATAACTGACGCAAAGGCGGTTCTATAAATAGGCATACGATACCCTGAAAAAGGGTCTTCGCCCCTGCGCACAAAAGACCACCTTTATTTTTCTGCATCTTTCTATTCTCGCATTTACTTGGTTTTTCCTAGGAGTAGTTCCTATAACTTAGATCTTTGGAGTCTGTCTGCCCCATGGGCATCACTCCCTTATAGAATATACTTCGAGTCTGTCTGCCCCATGGGCATCACTCCCTTGTAGAATATACTTGGAGTCTGTCTGCCCCACGGGCATCACTCCCTTGTTATTGTACTTTTCTATTTTCTATTCAATAGAAAGTCACGTTCGGTTATTCAGGCCGACCAGATTTTGTGTTGTGCTAGCCATTTGGCTCATCTCCTGGCTTAATTTTTGACTTTCCCCGCATATTCGGCTCATCCAGCCGAACCGAAGAGTGAAAAGAGTTTTCGGACCCGGCTGATTCGATTCCTCATCAGCCGAATCGCTTGATCCAGTCGAAGGGCGCAAACTTCGAGGGTCACTATCTGCAGCCGTTTCGCATCCTGACGCGCTTCCCCAGGAAGATCGTTGACCAGGTCAAGAGTCAGGACGTTCGGCACGCAACAATTTTTTGGCACGCCCGGTGGGACTCTCTTTTGAGGTAAATTTACATTCTATTTAAAACATGGCTGACGATAACGCCATGAATCTCCGTAATCAGGCTATTCCAGAAATTCTGGGAGTGAACAGCCCAGTAATTCGAAGAATAACGTAGAGCGCCAAGCGGTTTTACCTGTTGAGGGTGAGACTAGTGGTCAATCTGGCCAACAGGAGCCTAGCTTGACCCAAGCGCTTGGTCAAATGACTCGGGTCCTACAAACTTTGAACCAGAATAGTCACGCAAGTACCGCACGGCTGGATGCCGTTTTGGCTGCAATCACGCCCTCTAACGAGAACATAGCCCGAATAGGGCAATTGTTAGCTCGAAATGAACAGCCGATAGCAGGCCTACAAGTGCCTGCGATAACGCCGGTGTTACAAAATCCAGTAACGCCGGTGGTTGGTCAGCCCCAATATCAGGAGGCACAATATCAAGTGGCTTATAGACCGGTTGTTGGTAACGCCGGTCAACAGCCGGAAGTGGCTTGGGGGTTACCTCCACCCCCTCCAGTTGCAACCTACCAGCCCGAAAATGTAGGGGCTAGGGGGCAGGTTTTGAATGGGTAAGGAATTAATCCCTTAGTACAAAATCTCGGTGCACAACAATCACCGAACCCGGTACCAGCGCAAGTTCCTCTACAAGGAATTAACAATGAGATATATGCGCAAATAGAGGAGGCCATCCGAAACACTCTCGGAGTAGGCACAAGGCCGGCAATGCGGCCTGTATTTAGATCACCATATCCTACTAATATAGATGTAGAACATCCATATCCGGCAAACTGGAAGATGCCGAAATTTGACAAATTTTCTGGCGATGAGACCGAGAATACAGTCGAACACGTTGCTCGATTCACAGCCCAATGCTGCGAAGCAGCGGCAGATCCTTTTCTAAAATTAAGATTATTCAATACTTCACTTACCAAGACTGCCTTCACTTGGTACACGAGTCTGCCTGCTAATTCAGTCTGAGACTGGGACGAATTAGAGGATAAATTTTATGAGCAATTCTATAGAACCGAGCCGGAGTTGTCGGTTGCAGATTTAGCTCAATTTAGACAAAAAACAGGAGAATCGGTTGATAAATATTTGAACCGATTCAAGACGGCTCGAAGTCGATGTTTTGTAAGGATGCTGGAATCAGAATTTGCCAAAATGACATTTAACGGCATGCATTTTAAAATTAAAGATCATTTTGAGGATAAGTTCTTTCCAAATCTTTTTGATTTGGGAATTCGAGTTGCTCAATACGAGCAATTTCGAAAAGGGAATAATGAAGATCGGCCTAGATGGAGCCGAAACAAGGATTGGGGTAAAGGGACAGAGAAAAATATTTTTTTTTTTTGAAGAATCCTTGGCTCATGAAGAGCCGAATTCATCTGAAGAGGCAGAAGATTCGGCGGATGAGGCCAAAATCTGTGCTACCGAGATGGTAAGAAACAGTCAACCGTATAAGTGTGCTTTGCTGAAACCTGCAAAATCAAAAGAAGCAAAGGCACAAATATCAGCATTTAGTTATTCATTTGATATAACAAAGACCGATCTTATTTTCGATCGGTTGTTAAAGGATGGACGAATTAAGTTACAGGAAGGTCAAACTATACCTCCTGTAGAAGAAATGAAACGCAGAAGATACTGCAAATGACACCATTCATGGAGTCATAAAACTTGTGAGTGTACTGCCTTTAAGAGGCAAATTCAAAAAGAGATAAATGAGGGTCGGCTGATCTTTGCCGACCAAGAAATTAAGGATATGGAAATTGATAAGAATCCTTTTCCATCACAAGTCAACGTCATAAATATGAAAGGGAAAGGAAAAGCGACTGCGAAAAGGCAGATACAAGAAGAAATAGAGGAGGGTCGGCTCATATTGGCCGACCAAGAAAACGAAAATAAAATAATTAACAAAAGTTCATTTCCGTTTCAGGTCAATATGGTGAATATTAAAGGGAAATAAGTTTTGGACAAGGAGACCGCTGACAACGTGGCCCATGCCAAGAAACACCTTCGACTATGCATCAGGTGCAAGGCCGAAATGACGAAGAGAGACTGGGAAGCCATCGTGAATGCCAAGAAAAGGGGGAACGAATGGAATGAGCTGATGGCGTTCCCTGAGGATTGTGGTGACATTCCTGATAGCGAAAATCAAGAAGAGGAAGGCTCGGATGCAGCCTCTAATGATACGGAACCGGAAGTAGATTCGGTTCAACGCAAGAAAGATATGCTCATGCAGAAGATTCTGCATGATTACTACAACAACATGCAGAAGATTCTGCATGATTACTACAACAACAGGCGTGGAGAACGTCATAGCCGATGGGACTACCAAGATAGACCATTCGGCTCCAAGCAAAGGTTTCCTGGATATCAGCCACACTAGCAACAGCAAGCCAGGTCGAGACCAGAACCAGAATTTGAAGGAATGACCGAGGGGGACATAGAATCCTCGGTCAGAGACTAGTCAACGAACTCGGCATTCAGCCTTGGCCGAGACCATGGAAAAGAAGAGAAATTCTAAAAAATCATTTAAGAACAGTAAAAGTACCGTCAAATGTGCCGGTGGATGAATGGCACGAAGTCGAAGTTAAACCATCGGCCAGATGGCAGGGGCCGATGTTAACAAAAACCCAAAAGCGTCGGCAGTAGAGGATGTAAGCCGAGGCACGTCAACATTATGAAGAGGCGAAAGGGATGAGGCTCAACGTATGGAGACGCCCGGATGAGCAGCCACACCCTTTTCGTCTGATGAGGAATGACCATGAGGCAGGCGGCTCATCGCCTGCCCTACAGTTGAAGTCAAGAATAGAACGGCCAACTGAGGCCGAGTTAGAAGAGAAAATGACCAGGAGGGAGTTGGAAGATAAAATAACTTCCCTCAAGACGATAATCAAGAGAGAAAGGTGGCCTCCTAAAGAGAGGGAGGTCCGTATGGAGAGCGACTCCTCAGCCGAAACGGCCAAGGAGTCAGAAGAGAAGAAACAAAGAGTGAAAGGAAAATCGGCTGATGAATCAACGGCCGAGGTGAATATGGTGTACGCTCTGCCTCAATCCTTCAAAGCAGAGTTTGTTGAGTACGAGGAATTCAGAGAAGAAGAAGAAAATGGGCTTACCGTAGCCCAATTACAGCTAGAGGATGTTTGACGGGCCGATGCGGTGGTTTTTGGGAAACCATCGGCCATGCAGAAGAGGTTCATCAGGCCTTTTTTATAAAAGCTTTAATAGAAGGCCGGCCGGTAGGCCGAGTTATGGTGGACGGCGGCGCTATGGTGAATGTGTTGCCTACTTTTTTTTTTTCAAAAAGTTGGGCAAAGATGAAGACGAATTGAAACCCACCGATTCAATCATGACCGATTTTACAGGAAACGGTCAGCAAGCTCGAGGAGTGCTCACTACCGAACTCACGGTAGGTTCAAAAACTCTAAAAACTGTGTTTTTCGTAGTGAATGCAGATAGCCACTACAATTTGCTTTTGGGAAGGGATTGGATACACTCAAATGAGTGTGTACTCTCTACACTCCACGAAAAATTGTTCCAGTGGGTAGGAGATAAGGTGGAAGAAGTCAGGGCCGAAGGACGGCCTCAGATGATAAATGTCAATATGGAGGACATCGGCGACACCAATTGGGTCGATGCTGATCCGGATCAGATTTCGTTTGTAAGAGTGACGGAGGAGGGGATTCAATTAATTCTCTCCAAAGATATCAATACTATGGTGGCTGATGAGGAGCCACCTAAATGATTGAAATGGAGTCCCAGAAATCGAGAATAGAGGCTGGGCATAAGCCTCTACAAGACGAGCCGATCAAAAAGATCGGCTATGGAGATGATTCGACTGCTATAGCTGATGTGGTAGCACCCGACAATTCGGCCAATAAGGCCGAAGAAGCCATAAAGGATTCGGCTCATAAAGCCGAGGAAGAAAGCCAAATGAAATTAGTCTTTGAGACTGATGAATCATATGAGATGAATAGACAAACAGCGGAAATGAAGCTAGAAGAATCGCCTATAAAAGCCGACGAAAAAAAACTAGAGACCCAAGATTTGTTGATAGAAGTAAACCTGGGGTCCTATGAAGACAACAGGCCGACGTTTATAAGTTCTAAGCTGTCGGCTCAGCAACAGGAAGAATTGAAGAAACTGTTGAAGGAATACAAGGACTGCTTCGCTTGGAGCTATAAAGAAATGCCAGGTCTAAGCCAAGAGATCGTAGAACATCGGCTGCCCATCAAAAAAGGGTTCAAGCCTTTTAGACAACCGGCTCGTAGGTTTGAGCCGAGTATTGTACTTCAAATTAAAAATAAAATTGAAAATCTTTTAAAGACCGGATTTATTAGAGCGGCCCGTTATGTTGATTGGGTGTCTAATATAGTTCCAGTGCGTAAAAAGAATGGCAAACTTAGAGTTTGTATTGATTTTAGGAATTTGAATTTAGCTACACCTAAAGACGAATATCGAATGCCAATAGCCGATATATTAGTAGATTCGGGTGCAGGTAATGAGATCCTGTCCTTTATGGATGGATATGCTGGTTATAATCAAATTTACATTGCTGAGAGAGATGTGGCTAAAACGGCTTTTAGATGCCCCGATTCAATTGGAACCTTTGAATGGGTTGTTGTGCCGTTCGGCTTAAAAAATGCCGGAGCTACTTATCAGAGAGCAATGAATTTTATTTTTCATGATTTAATCGGCAAAAAGTTGGAAGTACATATCGATGATATAGTTGTAAAATCTCAATCACAAGCTGAACATTGGAGCGATATGAAATTCGCCTTTGAGAGAATGAGAAAATATAATTTAAAAATGAACCCTTTAAAATGCGCTTTTGGAGTTTCTGCAGGAAAACTTTTGGGATTTTTAGTGCATAAAAAAGGGATCGAAATTGATAAAAATAAGGCGAGAGCAATACGTGAATTACCGCCACCCAAGTGCAAAAAGGAGCTACAAAGTTTGCTAGGAAAGATTAATTATCTTCGGCGGTTTATATCTAACTTAGCCGGAAGGATCGGGGTTTTTACTCCATTTCTTTGGCTGAAAGATAAAGAAGAATTCATTTGGACAGAGGAACAGCAGGAGGCATTCGAAAATATAAAAAGATACTTATCAAATTCTCCAGTATTGGTACCTCCGAAGACAAATCAGCCGATGAAATTATATATATCGACTGCAGAAGAAAATTTGGGATGCTTGTTAGCTTAAGAAAATGAAGAAAAGGAAGAACAAGCCATTTATTATCTAAGCCGACGTCTTTTAGTTACTGAAAAAAGGTATTCGACTATTGAAAAGTTATGTTTGGCTTTATATTATTCATGTGCGAAGTTAAGATATTATATTTTACTAACTGAAGTATCGGTAATATGTAAAACCGACTTGGTAAAATATATTTGATGCATTTAGCTTAGTTTTGTTTTTTTTTTAGTTCTTGATGATGATGATGTATTTAGCTAAGATGAACTTTGTTTGGTTAATGCTTTAGGTGTTTGCTTTCGTTGTTTGACTATGAACTATGAAGTGTGAACTTTAGTTTGTTTGATCTTCTTGATACCATCATCTTGACTATGTTTTGAGAATGTTTTTGTAGGAATAATTCAAGACTTCAAGACTCCATGTCTAAGTCATAGAGTTTGTATTAAGGTTGTAAAAGTGTAAATTTCTTTTATTGGATTGATCATGCAGGAGATTATCGTTTGGTGATTGCGATGATCTTCTTTTTATGACTTATTGGTTGTATACGAACTTTGTGGTATATTTTGTCACGAAATCGCCAAAGGGGGACATTGTTAAGGATTTTATAGGTTGGCGAATTTCGTAAAATTGTTTGGAGTCTTGAAGAGTTGATCGCAGAAGTTTTGGAGAAGAGATTCAAATTGGAGGACGAAAACTCATTCGGATAGCTCGACACCTAAGGTATAAATAAAAAATCATTTGTGGTGAAAATACCTAATTAGAATAAGTTCAGAAGGCTTGGATTGCTTTAAAATAACTTTTCTGAAAATTCAATGTGTCTGGACCCTGGTCCCTAGATGGAAGACGGTCCCCTACAGGTCTCACTCGCGTGATTCCGTGATGCCAACCGGCCCACTTATGAGAGACCGTTCCCGAACTATGGTGCTGTCTGTCGCGCAGCCAGGGACCTGGTTCCAAGTTTGAGAGACGCGGTTCCCAACTTGGTTTTGTTACGCAGAAGAGGGACGCTGCGTTCCTCACTTGAGAACCGGTCTCTACAACCGGTTCTGCTCGAGAAGACCGTCCTAGGACGACAAATAGGTTTAAAAAAGACTTTGTAAATGCCCTAGTCTACTTCTAAGTCTTCTAAACTATAAAATAAGCTATGGGTCATTCCAAAAAGTTGAAGGCTTGAATATTACCAAGATTTAAACCCCCTAGAAACTTATTTTTTCGTTTTTCAATGTCGATTCAACAACAAGTTATTACAACTACAATCTACTGATTCTTCGTTTACTCAAGAACTCATACAGAAGCAAGATTGTATTTATTAAAGGAACGATCCACATAGCTTATGTATTCAAAAGGTTAAATCCATCACAAATCTTCAATTCTACAAGCTCGCTGGAAGAGTCGCTGCGGGATCCGACGGGTGAAGCCGAGGATCGTGATCCTTCGAGATTAGGCTTGACGCTGCGTAAGGAGTTGCCGGCTAGTTGCATTGGCTGGATCCTATCAGATGCGAGGACCGACAAGTTACCATCAACAAGAATCGATAAAATTGAGTCCGTGTATTTTTGGTCGAAATCACTGTACTCAAGTCTTATGGATTCTTTGCGGAACCGGTCCCAGTGGGTTTTTTACTACCGAATTGTGAGTTTTCCCACTAAATCTCGGTGGTTCGCGTTCAATATCCGCTACTTCTTTTAATGCAATCGAGGTTTCGATTGCCGGATTTACACCTATTCAACAGCCCCCCTATTACTGACCTTTAGATCCCGGGATCCATACTCAACAAGTTATCAGAGCGGGTAACGGTGTAATACATGCTGAGGGGGTAAACGATCAATCGGCCCCGCCTTCATGCACTATACTATCGGCTTAGGAAAGTCCGATGAGGGCGTTTCTTATTGCAACGACGAGCGGGTTTGGAAGCCATTCGAAATGATGAAAAATCCGACTCCTGAAGTTCAAGAATGTACGGCCGAACCTAAAGAATAATGATAAATAGGAAAAGAACTATCTCGTTCAACAGGAAAGGTATTAATTGCTTATTCAATACATTTAAACCAAACTGAATTTTCATCAGCTCCCGGCGTGCAAACCGCCAAAGAGATTTGGGACACTTGCGAGTTACACACGAGGTTACATATTTGTTAAGATCAAAATTCAAAGCACTAAGATTGATTCATTCTGTATGGAAAGAAACATGAATCTTTTACCGTGTAATAATACCCGTTTGCAAGCATGTACAACACTGTGCTAACTGGGCAAAATTCCATTCCAAAATGTTCGAAAAATTGAGAACTGCCGTACCCGAACAGGATCCCGTCTTAAGTGCGCATCGAACGGTTAAACATCCTGATGAACTCCAAGTAGGCAGAACTATAGGCCTTTCAAAAACTTAATGAAATACTTCCATCAATTCAGCTTCTTCCAAGTCTTTCTCTAAAGCCTCAGGGATGCTTAAAATCAACAAAAGGAGATGTTCTGTGCAACCTCTTCAGATTCAGATCGGAGCAAAGCTGAGGACTTGAAAAATAAACTTGCACTCTAACAAGATAGTTCCGTCGGAAACTAGAAAAGAAGTTCCTCCCAATCTACTTCATCCAAGACAACAAATCAAGGGGGTTCGCATCTTCTTTCCTCGCAAATACAGAAAATCTGATAACTCCAAAAGGACTCGACAAAAGAATGAAAAGCAGTGAAGGTCAAATGCAATGCTACAATGTAGGGGCTTTGCATATAGCATCTAGACTGCCTAATAAAAATCATTGAAAATGAAAGCTAGCAAGCATACTTGGGACACTCCTCATACGGACGATTCACTTCAAGTAAAGAGAATGTGAAGCCACGGCCTAATTGCACACATTCAACCTTCAAATGGTTTTAGCATCTGCGACTTCGACCTATACACTAAACAAGAGAAATCATCTTCGGAGGACTGCTCGATGAGAATCGGACATAGACTGACAGTAGCAGCATATCAACATGTTTGATCGAAGAATGGCTACAACATAACAAGAGACTGCGCGAATCTGCATGAATTGGAAACAAAGAATCAACACATGGCTCGTTAACAAAGGATCTAGAGCAAGAAAGAGATGGTTGACATAAGGCTCTACAACTCTTTGCTGCTGAAAGGTTCGTTACTTGAAAAAGAAAGAGGAACTCAAATGGAGAACATCACGTAATCTCTGACAAGCAAAATTCAGAATCTAAGACGAATCAAATATAATTCACCAAGACGACATTTCAACTGAAGTCGATTTGAACCAATTTCGTTCTGATGCTCGAGCAAGACTAGACATAGATGCTTGGAATGTCAACAATAAACTTGGACTTGGTTATGAAACGGACCTATGTTACCAAGCAACAAGAAAGATGGCGGACATTCACAACTGCCTCCTAAGCTCTATGTGGTAAATCTCCCTCCTCAAAA